>NC_051846.1:194072875-194082024 GCF_002237135.1 Teleopsis dalmanni
GTATTTGCTCATATATTTCAATCCCAAGTAAAATATTAATAAAATATTAATTTTAAAAAAATAATAAATATTGGTAAATAAAATAAAATATTGTAGTTTGTTACTAGAAATACAAAAAAAACTTAAACAAATTTCAGCAAAGCATAAATTTTATAAAAATCAAAAATTGTTTTCTCTTTCAATAAAACTACTCACTTATTTCTAAGTAACTGATCTACTATTATAATTAACTAAATTCGTTATGAAGTAATTATACATAACTCAAATACGTTTACTTTATAATTTATATTTGAGCTATAATTATTTTTTAATTTACGGTGGGACCTACAAAAGTTTACTTAGTTGACAACCTGGAATACATTTTTGACAAATCAAAAAATGCCAACTAATTTGGCATAGTATTGTAAAATGGAAGTTCTATAGAAATTACAGCAAAAAAGTCCGTAAGCCGTTCTTCACGGGTTTTGGTGCAAATTCAAGCTTGTGGACATATTGAATGAGTGCTAAGTAACGAACTTTTTTATAGCCGTTTCAAAGATTTCAAGTTGAATATTTTTCTATAAAAAATGAATCTTTCAAAGTTAACACCAAATCTTCGAATGATGATATATTTGTTGCGCTGAATAAAGATAGTCTAAAGTTGATAAAAATCCAAAAATGATTCAAAAAAAGATTATTGATGAATTAGGTTTTACCTAGAGAGAAAAAATTTTCTCTCTAGGTAAATATTAATGCATTTAATCTAAATTCATTTAAAGAAATCCGATTTTTGCGAACTGTTTTAGAAAGTGACTGATAGACACACTTCCTAAAAGTGTACTTTTAAAAAAATATATGGAAATTAATAGAAATTATGTTGGAAAAATGTAAATTGTTAAAGATGTAACTTAGATATTAAAGATATTAAAAGTATTAGAATTAATTTTTTTTGCACCCAAATAAGTGAACTTTTGTTGTTTCCCCCGTATTGCATAGTTGTAGCAGCTGGAATACACCTAAACTGTAACTTAAATATGCATTAATTTATTGTAATTTAATTTAATTTAATTGAATGTTATAAGAATTTTATATAAGTTAAGAAAAGAAGGTTTAAAGAAAATTCAAGCGTCAATTTAGTTGAGATAATACAGTTCTAACAGTTGTCTAATTTGCATACTGGATTATGGGTGAGAAAAATACATGCCCTTGACAATGCTGAACATATTTAGAAGTAACTGAAATGTAATAAATATAAATAATACATTGTTATCTATATAAAAATGTATAAAATTTAAAAGAAATATTATTATGTTACATATATACAAATTTATAAGCATGTGTTGCGTTTTTGTTTTGTTTTGGTTTAATTGCATTTTAATTAATTCATTATTAGTGTCAATATTAATTTATATTATTTATAGAATTTAATGCATTATAATTGGGATTCAAATGAAATGCTTTAAAAATTTTTAGCCGCATCACAAAGCATTCAGTTCTGAAGATATAACTGAATTTTACATCAAATCGGCTCTGGTATTTGTCATCATTAAACAATACACAATATATATATATACGTATATATATAATTAATTTTCTCCAATAACACTGTCTACAACCAGCTAAGTAAGTATATTATTTGTTTACTATTTCTAAATAGTATTAATACCTGAATAAACACCAATTGATTAATTATTATCTTTTCATTTGACTGTTTGTTGCACATAATATATTATATATTTAGTTATAATAAATACTTCAAAATACTAGTAGAGTTCGAGTTTCATGATTTGTTTTGTTTTTTAATGATTAGTCATATGAGTTTTTAATATCTTAAAAGTAGTAATAGTGGCATGAATAAAATATTTGTATACATAATTTCCTAAGAGTTAGAAAGGCCAACCAGTAAATGTTAAGTATTATTGGTATTAATATATTACTGTATATTATGTATATATATGTTTTTTTCTTAACCAATAATTTAACAATTAAAAATAAATATAAATAATTATTTCAATTATAACACAGCTGGTTTATGATTTCGTTCTAATATAACACAGCAAATCAATTTGTTATTAAAACTTTCACAGGGCATGAGTTGACTCCCTGGTACTTGCAGTGTCAAAATTATATTTACAAATACTTAAAGACAAAAAATATTTTCAAGACCACTGCCGATGGGTATTTGGCAATACTCGATACAGCTGTATGGTCAGGCAAAAATTCAATCAATTAAAATAATATAAATATTATTTTTGTTGTTGTAGTTCACTACTTTTCAAAACCTTTTTAAAACACTTAGTCAATATATAACGACACAACTGCTTGTTAAATTCTAGTTGTAGTGCTATATATTAATTTTATGTGTTAAAATAATTTTATAATTTTACTTTTTGAAGACAATTTTTACATTCAAACAAAATTTGAAGTAAAAACTTCAATTATTTTTCAATTTAGATGCTACTTAAATATATGTTTTATTAAATATTAATATCCAGACTTAATTGCTTTGCATTAACAACATAAAATAATTATTCTTAAGGAATTAATAGTTTTTATAAAAACATTAGAAAAGTATTTATATTTATATATATATCTAACCATCAAATCTTGTGTTCTTAACATTGACTTAGTATAGCTCAAAGATACTCATTGAAACTCACGTATAAGTGTTCCTAACATGGATTTAGTATAACTCAAAGATGCTCCTTACAAACTCATGAATAAGTTACTGATATCTTTGCAAAATGTGAAAAGAATTGCAGTTAATAATTATCTAATGTTGTGTAAAAAATTGCTGTACTGTAGATACCATCAGCTGACCTGTTCCTAAGTTCATAAGATTTAGGCACTTAGTAACTGAAATTATTGTTTTAATGCAAAATTGCAGATACATAGAGTTTTAAATTATTCTGAAGTGAAAGGTTACTTTTACAGCCAGCGCCCACATTTGTGTAAACTTAAATTTGAATATTGTTTATAACAAAAAGTATTTGTTTGTTATTTCAGTTAACTTCAGTAATTGAGTTCACCTGCATTTTATTGTTAATTTGCATTCTTGTTCTTGTTTACACGGGCTCACAGATGGTGTCGTTGCTCTTGTTTACTGGTTTGCAGATGGTGTTATTGGTGTAAGAGATCGACTACTTTTAGTATAAAAGTTGACATCATTTCTTAGTGGAAATCAGTATCAGCTTTAAAAGCGTTCTTTAAACACTACAAGTTCATATTTAAAGCACAACAAATCAAAATGAAAGTAAGTAAAATTATTTACTAGGATAATGGAAACAATTGCCATGTCGTTTGTTTATAGAGAAACTAACATTTAAAATCCTTTTAGTTCGTCATTGCTGCAGTTCTATTAACCCTTGCCATTGGCGCACAAGCTAGTTGGGGAGGCAGCGGTCATGGTGCATGGGCTGGTAGCGGTCATGGTGGTTGGGGCGGCAGCGGTCACGGTGGTTGGGGCGGCAGCGGTCATGGTGGATGGGCTGGTAGCGGTTGGGGTGGCAGCGGTCATGGTGGTTGGGGTGGTAGCGGTCATGGTGGTTGGGGTGGTGTTGCTGGAATTGGTTTGGCGCAAGGACATGCTGCCGCAGTTGTACATGCACCAGCAATAGCTGTTGCTGGTCATGGTCATGGTCATGGTCATGGTCATGGTGCCTATATTGCCAAAACTCGTGGTGCCGTGCATGCTGCTCCATTAGCTAGTCATATCAACTCAGTTGCTGCCATTAATGTTGCTCCAGCTCCAGGCACGCATTAAATTTGGCAACTCATAAATATTATAAGACGACATAAACCATTGTTAAAACAAGATATGTACATATTATAACAAACATTACCCCCCGCTCCCTTTGAAATATTTGAAACGACGAACTGCCTGTTACATCGTAACTAAACAATCATAAAATCGAACTTTATTCATATTTTTGTGAATTATAGTTTTCTTTAATATATCAATAAAATATTTAAAAATTATCTATTTCCCAAAATACAATATTCTTATCCTGAAATACATCATTATTTGTTTCCCCCCCAGTACGCTTTATTTTTCCTTTGCTTAGCAATCCTTTTAAATAATTTTTTATAATAAAATAAAAACATACAGTATAAAAATATATACATATGTTGACTTTATTCTCTAAATAAAAATTAAAAAAAAAAGACAGGATATAGTTATAGATTTTGTGTCCGTATAGTTAAATAACAGTTGACATTGCTCTGCAATTTAAATAATCGTAAAATTGTATACCTGAGCATATATGCTGCTTTTTGTACTGTCGGTTTTAGTCTTCATGGATCTAAAGTGCCATCATCTTGAAAGGTAGAATATGTGATACTTCAAAAATGGAGCAGAGTCTTTAAATGGAATCCAAAAGTTTGTTAAAAATAATTAAAACATTCAAGAAGTATATTTTCGGAGTAAACTATAAAATGAATGAAGAATTTTAGCATTTTAATGAAGGGTATTAATTTTTAGTTAGTATATTCTGTAGAAAAATGTGTTCATCGAAGATACTGCCACATTTTTTTGTCGGTAGATTGCGGTATACTGTATTACCAAGCGTAGTTTAAGTGTAATCTGTTATTCGGTCAATTCGCACCAGTTGTTTTTATAATTATACTTTTCAGTGTTCTGCTATGGCACAAAGCTATTGAAATGCAAAAGTATTTGGCAAAAAAAACTCTGTGAATGTAATCACATATTCGTCTATTGTAGTCAAGTGAGAGTTATTTTTCTATTTCAGAAACTTAAAATTATCACTTCGAGAACAAAATTTTGAGTAGATTGCAGGCATACAACAACATTTGCTAAATAAATTGAAAGTTGTTGTAAGCTTAAATCAGCTTATGGAAAATTTGTCAATCGCTAGTAAAGTTGCACTCTATAGACTCTATAGAATCTATTTTAAATTTAAAAAATAAATTTAGATTTATTTAAGATACTTTTATGTTTCATTTAATAATTCTTAGTACTTTTTGCAGTGTTATACTTATACTATCTTAGAACCTGTTCTAATTGCTATGATAAGACATGTATTATAAGAAGGTGTTATCGTTTTTTAGCGTACATATATGGCGGTATGAGTATTTAATAGCGGATATATTATTATAAGCCAAATGGATAACAAACAGTTAAAATTAATTAAGCAATCAGTCGGTAGTTGTCTTAAAGCGTGAACAGCCGTCAGTTGTCTCATAATGTTAAAAGTCGCCAGTACTTTCTAGTTTAAATAATACAGTGAAATCGTAAGTCGTTTCGTTTCATTTACCTACTTCATCGAAATCTAATAAATTGTTATATACAATGTGCCCTTATAATTATTAATTGATTTGTGATAGTTTACTATGTCGGATGGAAGAAAAAAAAATTAATGTAATCTAAACCTACATAATATTAACTTCAACTAAAAATGGTTACAAGCTCCTCAGGGAGGTATGCAGATCTGAGAACAATTATTCCTTCGTCTGATGAAGTGATAAACAATAATCGAGTCAAGAGTAAAAGTGCTCAAGTGCACTGACTCAACTACCCTCAACATAATAATAATAATTATATTTTTAATAATGATATTTTTTAAATTAATAGATTTTTATTCTTTGAATACTGAATGTTTTAATAAAATTGTGACAAATAAATAACCATTGTTCTCAAAAAAATATTTACCTCAAATGTTAATTTGTATGTGACACCTAAATTGAAACTGAGCTGACTTAAATGAAATTTGGCATATATCTCTTTATCCAGTACCACCTGCATCTTCTGTGTAAACAGATTTTCAAAACTTAAACAATGTCAAAGAAATATAAATAAATCATTCAAGCATGCCAATTTCCATACATTTTCTGCTCATCACGTTTATCCTGAACATACTGCATAAGTTGTTGCCACTTGTGTAGTCGCTTTAGGGTTACAGCGATTTATGGATATCAATTTGTAACCCAGCCGATTAGAATTACATCTGCAAAATTTACAACGAGTTGGAGAAAAGTAGCAACTTGATTCAAATAAAGAGCGCAACGAAAAATTGAAAAGATATGAATTTTTTTTTTTTGGATATATGTTAGCTAACAGCAGACAAAAATATCATTAATGTTAAGGTAAATGTTGTTTGATGAAAGCTTTTGAAGGATATGAAAAATTTTTTATTTGTGGATGGAGTTCACATATGCGTTAAATTCTGGCTTCAGGCAATGCTGACAGCCATAGCAGTTGCCTCCTAAATGGTATAAAAAAGTATCGTAATATGTTTCGTTTATTTTTTTATAACAAGAGTTTATATAAAATGTTTTGACTGATTCATATAAATGTTTTTAAATTTGATACAAATTTTTTGCCTAAGGTTATTATATAGGGACTTGTGTATTGCATGTATATTTAAATATATAAATGGGAGGGAAAACATATTAGAAATTTTTATTTTTATATTTAATATATCTACAAAAGTTTTTCTTTAAAATATCAGATTACATTTTAATAATGTTCAATAAATATTTTGTAATAAATTTTAATTTGTAAGTTAAAGAAATGTATATTTTCTTTAAATTTATTATTTTTTAATAATTTTATAAAGAGGTTTTTTTTTTTTGAAAAGTTGTGAATTACAACAACAAAAATTCATATTTATATTATTTTATTTAATTGAATTTTTGGCTGACCATACAGCTATTTCGGGTATACCCCTCATCAGTGGTTTTGGAAATAATTCCTGTATTTAATTATTCGTAAATAATTTTTTAAGACTGCAAGTACCAAGAATCAAACTTGTGTTCTGCCAAATTGAAAGCTTAGAGTCGGAGCAACTGAATCAAATTTTTTAATTATTTTTTTAATTATTTTAGAATACATTTTAATAATAGTTGATAAATCTTCTGTAACAAATTTTTATTTATAATCTAAAATAATGTTCACTTTTGTTGATTCATCATAATTTAACAAAATTAATTTTTTAAAGGTTAAAATTTTTTTAAGTATATTTATGCGATATAAAAATTGAAATAAAAATGTTTTATTTTTGTATTAACAAGAGTAAATTAAATTTATTACATCATATATTTTTGTAACATTTTATACTATACCTCAAAAGAGTTCAGAGATAATAGCACAATCCTTTCCTGTTGTCAGATTTTTTTTTTTAAATTTTATGGTGCTTAAAATTGCCATTTTATGAATCATACATATAAAATTGTTCATTTTATTAAATTGAAAAAAAGATACTCGTATATATAAATGTGCTATCCAATTTCTGCTGAGATTTCATATTCTTCATAAGCAGCTATAAATATAGCCAAAAATTGTTTATGTGCCAAGCAATAAAAAAGTACATTCTAAAATATCTACACAATTTTTGCATGGAACCAAAGGTAAGGAAAGGTAACCAATTTCAACAAGAAGATTTTTATTTTTATAGCGAGTGAAGGTAGTCATTTTTATGGAAATATTTAAGGTATTTTAAAGTATGCATTCGGTTAAATTTATGTGAACTTAAAATTGTTGTAATTTGTAAAAAGTTGGGAAGCACAAATTCAGGATAAACTCGGCATGCATAATACTTAAGGTGTCAGTTATTTTTATGAATATATTCTGGGTATGTTCCTTTTGCGAAAAGTTTTTGAATAATATATTTAAATCGTTTAGAATGGTCAACTTGGTTTCTGTGATAATTATATAGAATTTGTATACTCTTTTAGAAAAAAACACAAATTTACATTAATATACTGATGAGAATGAAAATGAGTAATACAATTTTTGCCCTATTTTTATAATCCAGAAGTCATTCAATACAAATAATCCTCAATATTACGAATAAAAACCATCCGACGAATTATGCCTTCGTTATATGGAATAGTCAATGATTTTACATATACTACGTAAAAAAATGATTAATAAAAATTAATAAAAAAGAAAAATAAATAATTAATAATTTAAATATACCAAAGAAATGCTGAAGAAAATGTGATGTTCCATATATTAAACTAAAACACGTTGAATTGGATTACTAAATCCAAATGACTAAATTGTACAGATGACTTAAAATATCGGTTAACTTATCAACTCGTGGAGCTGCGACACGTGAATTAACATTAGCAAGACTTTCTCAGTATAACGTTCCAAGATAAGTTCTATACATAAAAAAGAATATATAAATCATGCAATAAATAATGCCTCTACAAACGGAATAGTTTTAAAATTTAACAATTAAAAATAAAAATATAACTAATTAATTTAATTATTCTTCAGATGGTTTATGATTTCGTTCTAATATAAATAAATAAATGAATTTATTAATAAAACTTTCACAGCAAATTAACAAAGCACCAGAAAAATGTTAGAGTCAAGTATGGCTTTGGGTCAGTTGGTTAATGAACACTGACTCTGAGCTTCAAATTAGGCAGGGCACGAGTTTAATCCCTGGTATTTGCAGTCTCTAAAAATTATTAATGAATAATTAAATACAAGAATTATTTCCAAGCCCACTGTATGGTTAGCCGAAAATTCAATTAATTAAAATAATATAAAAATAAATTTTTGTTGTTGTAGTTCTCCACTGCTCGAAAAAAGTAGTACTTAATGAATGTTAAAAGATTCTCAACATTATTTAATAAATAAATTTGGTATATTTGATAACATATTTAAGATGTCAGATTAATTTTGAAGTGCCCTTATATTGGCTTTCATTTGTACCTTTCACTTTAGTCATGCATACAGCTAATGCAAAAATATAAAGCGTTATGATACATAAATATTAAAAACTAACAGTAATGCAAAAACTGCATTGAAAAAGGGTAGAAACCCATTCTACTATTAAAGTCTACAAACTAATTAATCTGGCCAATATTCTTCATCAAATAGCAAATTGGCTTTAAAACTTGTGGTCTTACATTCGGGTATGTGGTAAATAAATGGTGTTTATGTATTACTTGTGCATAAGAGGATTCTTTACCATCGTAAAAACTAACTAATTAACAGCGCTAGAGCAGTAAAAAAAGCTTAAAAATAAATATGAACGGAAAATAGAATATGAATAGTGCTAGCAAGTTGCACTAAAAACAAAAAACAAAAATGAAAAAAGATTTTTCTCTAGAAAAATGCTGTGTAAACCAAAAGTAATGAAGAGGAAAGGGTTTAATATTTTGTCAGTGTAAGTGTTTAATATCCTTACACTTTT
>NC_051846.1:194082044-194097555 GCF_002237135.1 Teleopsis dalmanni
AATTAGTTTGTTTACAGCAGCTGTTAATGTGAGACTACCTCAAGTGCATTTAGCGATTTTTACTATGGAAAATTCTTGTTGTACACGATTTTTTCACCAAACACGGTACCACTGTCATCGCTCAGGCACCATATTATCCAGATCTGGATCCATGCGAATTTTTCCTGTTCCCGAAACTCAAATTGCTTCTTCGAATTAAGCTTTTTGAGTCGATTGAATCGGTAAAAGAGAATTCGCTGAAGGAACTAAAAGCCATACCTTTACAGGCTTACGAAAAGTATATGGAAGATTGGGTTAAGCGTTGGCATATGTGTATCGCTTCAGAAGGAGCATATTTTGAAGCAGAAAAATTAAATTTAAAATAAAATTTAAATTTGTGTGTTTTTGTTTACAAAATCCGCGTACTTTTTGAACAGAAGGTACTACAGTTGTGGAGTTATTACGAAGAGTATTTACTAGCATGGTTAACTTGGAATAATTCGTTTATTAGACGCGATTATAAACAGAATCTGAGACCAATTTCTTAACGAGGTACTATGCTAAGATTGCGAAATGTTTTTTTGATAAAATGAGGCCAACTTGTTTACTGAAGCCTTCATAACGTTGAGCTATATTTGTATTGAATTGATTAATACAGAAAGAATTTAACAACTATTTGCATAATATTAACGATATGATCAGATCATTAAGATGCATCTAATGATTACTAAAAGCACTTCGTTTGGTCATCTCGTCTGATTTGTAAGTGCCGAAAATATTCTTATAGCAGAGAACCTAAAGTAGAAATATATTAAACTACTTTATTTACTTAATCAAAGATGCATAACAATTAAGAACCGTTCCAGATGGACCAACTTGCATATAGATATCCCAACATAGCATTTAATATTTGCAACTTTTCTTGAATTATTCAATACAAAAAGATTTCAGTAATTATTTGCATGATGTAAGATGTTTCGGATGATTGCTCAGATACGTTATTGCGTTCGACAGTTATATCTGTCCTATAATAACTAAAAATTATTAATAGATGGAAATGAAGAATGTCACATGGGTGCTTTCTTTGCAGCAATGCATGACTCTGTTTACCTACAATAATTATTTTTAAATGTTATTTTCAATTTAAGTTAATTATTTTCAGTTATTTTAGATACATTTACGCTGTCAAATTCCTTTGTTGTAGAATAGCTAAAAAATTTTCAAATTTTAAATGATTAATTTTTGAAGTCTTTGTCATAAATTTCTCCCCAATTTTTGACTTCATATTTTGGGGTAGTTCAGGTGCAATAATTTATTTTAGGTAGCACGTGCTATTTATACTCAAATTTGCATTAAATTAAGCAACACTTTTAACATTTTTTACTGCTGAAATTTTTTTTTAAATTTTTGAAACTTTTTTTCGTTACACTAAGTAGATGGATTCATTGTGTTAAATATTTTAAAAGTGAGAACTTCACAAAAACTTACGTTGAATGATTTTCCTTCTAGTTGAGGTTGTGATATATATACATATTATTGTTAACAAAACTAGTTTAAAAATATTTAACTCTATTGTTTCGAATTAAAATTGAGAAACAACAATAATTTTAAAAATTCAAATTAGTTAATTTACCCTCAGCTGTAAATTTTCCTTAACAAAAAAATATTTTCCCTACGAAATTTAAATTTGTTATTCCCCGTTGAAAAGTTTTTTGCTGTATATTTTTTGTATGGTCGCCAAGTGAAAGTTTTATTCCAAAATTACAGATATTCTCTAATTTTTTTTAAGTATATGCTTATACAACAGAAATAAGTTTGAATTTGCGGCATATATATATTTAATGGGTAAAGTTTTCATGTAAAACTGTCACCAAAAATTAGTTACTGATTTACTGCTTTTTAATGAGACATGCAGAAATTGCAGTAGAGCAATACCGTAAAATAGTAGGAAAATACTTAAAATTTTTTTAAAAAACATGGAAAATGGATTTTCGGAAAGTTTGTAAAGTATTTATATAGAAGTAAGGAAAATTGAGAAAAAAAATTAACAATCTAAATATATACTAATTTTATTAGTAATAATATTTATATACTAAAATTATTCATGTATGTTAAAACCTAAAATTTGTTGGTGTATATCAATCAAGTTGATATCAAGATACTTGCCGTTTTGATTAGTAATACTAAAAATTACCATATCCATTTCTTTCGTATATTTACTTTTGTATTTCATTGAAATACATTATTTAATATTTATTTGTGCTTTAAAAAACTCTGCGTATATATTTTTAGTGTCTAAAATAATGTTTTTTCTTGTCTTTTTATTTAATTAGATATGACATTCTCGATGCAGATATTTAAATAAAAACTTTTTAAGTGATAAAAACGGAAACCAATTCGTTATATAAATGTCATCAAAAATACATTAAAAAAATATTATTTTTCACATACAATAAAATAGAGAAAATGCAATATATAATTTTTAAAATTGTGCAGAAGTAAAAATTTATAAAAGAAGGCAAAAATATTTGAATCTTCCTCGTAGAGCTTGATTATATGCAAAATTGCTACCACGAATATTGCAAAATAATGCATTACTTTTATTAAAACAAAAAATATTTCTGCGCATTCATTCACTGAAATTGCAGCATATCCATATCACATTTAATGTGTGTGGTATATGCAGTATATGTGATGGAACACACACGGTCTTTACATACCAGACAGGTACTACCATTGTGTTCACCACATTAACATTTGAGTTTTTCGTTCCTTTACTCTTGCCCTTCTGATTTAAGTACGTTCACTCTTCAAATGATACTCACAGTTCAATTTCTGACTTAAAGCATTTTTAATATCCTTAAATTTTTCATAAAATAATACTTTCAGTAACTAATATCCTTTAATTTCTTTTTGCTAATAGTTTGAAGTAGTCTTAACAGTTGTCTGAATTGAGCAAAAATATTGCTTTAATATGTAATCGAAAAAAGACAGGCGTGACTATTCCGAGTGATTAGATAAACTAAATGAACCTAATGAGTCTAAGTTCCTTGAGTAACTGCAGGAACTGATGATGATTATGAATGATAACTAGTTTCTTTTCCAAGTTGATCAAGTTGAAGGATCACTAACCAGATATGATGTACGAGACTTGAAAAGGCGTGCACATAGCAGAGGTGCCTGGAGAGACCGAAACTTGGTAACGGATTGTTTTGGCTAAATAAGTAGAATAAAAATAAGAAAGAACAGGGTATTAGCTCCCATTTGAGCAGAGCACCGCGACCATGATTGATCTTTTGTGCTACAACAGACTCTCACTGAACAAAAGACATTCCGCCCTTCGAATGAAGGCCAAAATGTCGGTTGTTGAGGACCTCCTAATGTCGGAAGGTGCCAGCAATTCCCGACCCAGTGATCTCCTCCTGGCCCAGATCAAAGCTGGGCAGTCACATAGAATGTGGCTGGTTGTCTCCTATGCCTCCCAGCAGAGTCTACAATCTATCTCTTCGGATGGCTAAATAAGTAAGTAAGTTAGTATTAGTTTCTTTTTATAAATTTATTTCATTTATTTTTCAAAAAAGAAGTCATGTTCTATTTGCTTGTTAAGAGCAATAAGTAAAAATATGCAAATATTTTATTAATTTTATTATATGTCGTTTAAAAACGTTTACCTGCAAATTAAAATTTTTAAACTTAGTTGGCTTATTAATTGAAGTATAAATTTCATTCAAGTTTAAATTAAATAAAATTCATTTTTAAAATATTTTGGTCTTTAACATTACAAAATTTCAGTCTTAATCTGTTTCCACCGCTATTTCAAATAATCAACAACTTTTGTAAGAATAGCGTTGTGTTCAAAATTTAAATCCAGTTGTGTACATCTAGACTCAGTCCAATAAAATGAGGAAAGCCGTAAACGTTTGTGTTTGCAACAACTCTGAGAATTGTTCAAGGTTCGAACTATTGGGTTGGTTGAATAATACTTTGTGTACAAATTTGCAGAAAATAGAACAATTAAGCAATGGTGCGGCATACTGTCAGTTGTTTGATATGCTATTCCCCGGTGTATTACATCTAAATAAAGTGAAATTTGGTACTAACATTGAATATCAATATTATAAGAATTTCAGTCTTTTGCAAAATGGCTTCAAAAAGGTCAAAGTTTCGAGGGACATTCCTATCAATGAACTTGTGAAAGCACGATTTCTAGCAAATTTTAATTTTTTACTCTGGTTTAAAGTGTTCTTCAAAGCCAACTCTACAGAATATACAGTATTGGATTATGATCCAATAATGAGAAGAAATCGTTGCTCCATAATTGCAGAAACGCCCACTAAACACAAAAAAACAAGGAGATCAAGATCTGCATCGGTATCAGCAACAGCTTCACGTCTAACTATTGAAGGGCTGAATATAAAATCTAGTGATCTAATCGATATGGATAAAAAATCTAGTAATGTACATGTCGTAAATAAAATATCTAGTAGTGCACCAGCTGTGAATAAAAAATATAGTAAGATAAAAATCGATGTGGATAAAAAATCAAGTCACATACTCGATGTTACAAAGTTTTCTAGCCAAACAAAGATGTTACAAAGTTTTTCTAGCCAAACAAAGTCACTATTTCATTTTGCGAAATAAACCGTACAGCTGTCTTAAATGAAATATGTTCTATAAGAATGACATCAAGCGTTGTTCAAGACAATATAAATAGAATATAGAGTATCAAATCATCTAACTAGCAACTGTTGGTCTAAATAAATCGTTATACAGTATCATCCTTTTCTTTCTACTTCCAGTAAAAATGTGTAGCACTTTAAATTAGTGGGGTAAAGTATGTTTTGAGTTAATGATGCCAGGTAAAAAATATACCTTATTATTATTTTTATAACTTTTTAAAACTTATTCTATAAATTTGTGTTATAAATACAGTAATAACAATAAATAAGTTTAATAATAATGACACCTACATTATTATTCATCATTATTTATGAAACCTAATCACTTTTTTACTAAATCCAGTCGATTCCAACAGCACTAATCATAATTCTATTATGATCTATTTTTATTATTATTCTGTTATTATCCATTATTATTACTATTCTATTATATTATTTATATTATTTCATTTATTATAATATCATATAGCAGAATCATTTAATCATTTAATTAATTTCATTAAGAGGATATGATTTTTATGTTATTACTTACAACGTAGATCTTAATTTTTTCATTCTAGTAAGCTCCACTATATGTTATTATATTATAACATAAAAACCCAATATCTCCCTCTCATACAATGGTTTTCCTTTACTAATCGATCAAGGGTATACACTTTTAAGTTATGGAACTCAACTTCGCTAAGAAATATACATTATATTAATTTATTATATTTTAAATTATATTTTATTCCATTAATTAGTAAATATAATATTTTTTATAATGGCTTGTTTACTTTAAGTAGGTAGCACTTAAAATGTTAAAATTAATTTAAAAGAAATTTAAATAATTTAAAAAAATATTTTATATAAGTGTATCTAATATTATATATTATTATATCTTATATTGTTTTATAAAAAATTGGATCTTATTTAATATATATTGTAGCTTATTTGTATATTAATCATTAAATTTTCCATTACATATATAAACTTGTATATATTATGCTGCATGCGACGAAAAGTAAGGGAACAGAGATATTATCTTGTAATTTACCAATGCAAGTGACTTTACATGGAACGATTATGTATTGTAACTTCAGTGAATTATCGCTTTTTTGCACTCAGAAAATAAAAAAAATTGAAAATGTCAGAGAATGTAGTAAGTTTCATGTTCGCTTTATATAAAATTTTTAATTATTATGCAGATATTTATTTTAAATTTTAAGTTTAGTGCCAATTTGACTTAAGTACGGAATATCCATTATTAAATGGATTTCAATTGCTAGTCCAACTCTTTAATATGAAGGGAAAATATTTAAAGTCACGGCTTATAATAATAGATAAGTGCTTTTATTAAACTGTATTATATTTATATTTATTTTAATTAAATTATTTGTTGAATATGTAAAATGTAAGGCACTTATTTCCTTATTGTGAAATTAAGGTTTTCATGAAAATATTTTTAGGTTATCAGTTCAAAATTTTTATAGGTTTTCTGTTTTCCAACTTTTCGGTATTTTTCGTAAGTTGTTATATACTTTAGATTTTTGTAGAAATTCTATTTGGAACTTCTTTTATTTTAGTTTCACATTGAATTTTGTATTTTGTTCACTAAAGTTTATACAAAAAAAAAGTTCATTTTAGATTAAAATTAATTTTACTTTAAAGTTTTTAGTTTCTTTAAAAGTACGCTAAGGTTCCCTAATGCACTTGAGTGTACTTAAAGTGCCAAAATGTTTTTTACTTGTTGGTGGAAGTAACGAAACAAAAGTTTTCCTAAAGTAAATTTACCCGGAGAATAAGTTTATTTTGTTTTGTTATTATTGTTTAATTTTATGGTCAAAACTTAAATTTACTTTCATAAAGTTTATGACAAAATCAATGTTTATTTTAATTACTTGAAAAATAATTGCTTTTAAATCCAAGGCATTTGCTGCAGTCGATTTCATGCCAAGAATTGCCTGTCATTCCCTCAGTATGGCATGAACAAATTGATTTTCTGTCATTTTGTTATAACTTTTTGTAGTCCAGATAGCCCTGATAGTCCTCATAGTTTTTTGGTACTGAAAATGCTTGCTTGTAATATATAGCGAAAAAATTGATTATAAGTGGCTCCGGGAACTAGTTTTCTTCGGCAATTCTACGGTCTTAAATGAGAAAATGTCAGTGGTTCACTAATTTTGTGTGTAGTTTATTAGATTTTTTTCAAAAAAATTTATTCTATATTTGTAAAAATAAATAAAGTAATCTCACAAATAATTTAAAGTTTCCCAGACTTTCAGAACTGTGATCATAAAAAACTCTGTAAAGATAAAGCACAAGTTTAATTGGTATATTTATTTTATTTTATTGTCTGATGGAGTTTATTTTAATTTTTATACTTAAAATATATTACGTATACTAATAAAACACATTAGTACACAATGTATGTAAAAGATAAGCCTGAAATTAATATTAATAAATTAAATGACCTTATTTAGATTAACAATAAATATAATGGAATTTAGAGAATTAAATATACATAACGTAATAACGACCTTAACTCTTTGACTGTCGACTGCTCACTGCCACTTAACCATTGCTACTACTAGTGCTTGACTACTTAACTGCTTCACAGGCTTCTATCTAATTGCTTAACCGGCTTCTATCTGATTGCTTAACCGGTTTACATGTATATCACTCTGAAGTCACTGACTCAATTCTTTATATTTATGGGAAACTAACTGAAGATCAATTTATCTAACTTATATTTAATATTGTTTCTTGTACACTTATATTAATATAATTAAAACATTAATAATCTGGATTTAAAATCATATACTACTAGGTGGGCACGAAGTAATGTCGCATCAGCAAATAACATCTTTAGTAAACACCAATCTGGATTGTCAGAAATTTTAAAATCTAATTAAATACAACAATGCATGTCTCTTAGAAAAAAATATTTAATTTCTTCAGGTAATTTAAAAAACTATTAAAATTATTAAAAATGATTAAATTATTATTATTATTATTAAGACCAAAAATGACTTTTCACCGAATTTAAATCTTTTATAATAAACAATAGGCAACCTATAAGCTTAAGACTATTACAATAGCAAGTTATATCAAGGACTTTTGTTGTGGGATATGCAATATAGCCATGGCAAAAATATCTAGAATTTGATTAAAAGACACCTACCAAAACAAATTTTCTTCGAACTTTACAATGTCCTTAACATTGGTACTGTATATAAAGCATTTCATTTATATTTGTTAATCATAGTACAGGCAACGTGAAGTTGTGACTTATCCTCATTCCAATCCTATCGAAGCTTTAAGGTTACTTACAACGCAGTTCTGAAGATGTTTGATGAAGTTTGGATTTGTGGAATTTATTGTTGGTAGAGATTGTTTCACAACAGCAACTGTTAGAGCAAATGGAAAAAATCTTTATAAAATCTTTAGGTGCAGAAATTAATGAAGATTTTCATACTTCATGAAACTGATTTGAATTAAATTTCAGTTGGTGTGTTACCTGAATAATCAAACAATAGAAGATGGTATTACGTATTATTTATTACATTTATTTATTATTTATTACATTATTTGTCATACAAATATAAATCTAAATTTCTATGTATTGTAATAGATGGAATTTTATTAAGAAAATTGGACTGTTGAGTTTTTATTATGCATGCCGACGAATGCACCACTTTGTTTTTTACTACAGAGCTCCCAAATTCATGAACATCCATGTCTGTGGCACGACAATTGAATAGGGAATAGTTATGGATGTAAGGAAAAAATGTAAGCAATAATTTTGTATCACTTTAATTATTAAGATTAGTTATACACTCACATATATTAAATAATAAGTACATAAACCAAAATAATTTTAATGATATTAATATAAGTATTTTTCAATGTAATAATTTTAATAATTTTATTTCATTTTAGCTGAATTGTTTTCAGCTCTTAAAGATTAATAGATATATAGAAGCTTCAAATTGTTTTCTATTAATTTAAATAAATTTTAGTGCTAACATTTAAAATATTTAACTAACCATAATCCCATTTAACTGCAGCAAAGTAAATACCGCATTTCCTAAATATTTCTAAAAGTGAACTACGTATAATTTATTAACTACATTAAACATTTATTTGCAATAAAATACAATATAAAATATATTTTGTTATTGATAAATGTTACTTGATAAAAATTACTCAATTAATATATGCAAAGTATTTATTTTAGCTTCAATTTAATTTTGCAATTTACTCGCAAACCGCAAATAATTCAAAATAGCATCAGGCATTGCTATATTCATTTAAAAATGTTAATGGATAAAACCAGTAATAATACATTATCATTAATTAATCTTATTACCAAGAGGTTTTAATGCAGACAAATGCAACGAGCACATAAAGAGTCAATTAATAAGCAGAGACCTCATAATATATGTGCCATGAAACCGTTTTTGCGGTTCAATTGGTAATTGGCGGGATAATACTTTAAATATATTTGAAAAATTAATTTTTTTTCAGAAAAGATTTGGTAAAAATATACAAGTATTATTTTTTAATTTAACTTGATTACTGAGTATATCCGTAGTATAGTATTTATTTGTAGTAGCTTGTAGTTATTGTTCTCAAGGACTACACATATATATGTTTTGAAGATTATACTTATTTACCATATAATTATGATTTCATTTATGTTTACAACTTAATTTTAAATATTATACGATAAATATTACTGAAATTATTATAATTTAATAAAATATATACATTAAATTTTTTAGCACACTTCTTTCAAAGACAATACTATGGATACTTTCAAATTAATTTTATTTTATTATATATTCTAATCAAGAGTATTGATTCAACATTGGAATTCTTTTAAAATTAGGGACAGATGTCAAGGCTTGGACTTACTTTTCATTTATTGATACACAAACTTTTAGAAAAATTTATTAAATATTGACAATTTGAAACTGGATGGATGCCATGTGAGTAAATTATACCATATAGAAATGTTTAACGATAAAATTTCAAAAAAATCTGTGTTAATGATATTAAAATAAGTTAATAATTTCTTTGTTTGATTAGTACATAAACTTTTTTTTTCCTAATCTTAATAACCACTTAGATTTAAGTGAATAAAAATAATATTGGAATTTATAATAATAACACGGATTTATTAAAGTTTAACATAAAAGATTATTTTATAAATTAAGAATTATCTTATGTAGATGTTCATACAAGTAGTGGTATTGACCACGTATAGTAATATACTTTCTCGACTAAAGTAGACATTCAAATCATAGTTATCCATTTCAAACTGTTATGTTAATATTTTTGGGCTTTGTCTTAATTGGAAAGACGAATATGCTAACAAGAAGCATTTACTCCGAAAGAGCCAAGTAACTTAATATCTTAACCGATTTCGCAAGTGTTTTGGGTGTTCGAGTGTCTGCTAAGAAAATTCAATTAATTATGTATATCATTTTTTTTGTGTTGCAAATTATTACTGTTTTAACTTTTATATTTAAAATTAGTTTCTTTTGTCATATTTGACTTTAAAACAAAATGAAAATAAGTTTAAAGATTATATATAATTTAAAATAATTCAAACATCCTAACTCAAAAATTTTTTTAAGACAAATACATCCTGCTTACATGTTTAAATATTATTTTTGTAGGTTTATTGAATTTTAGTACAAAAAACTATAAATATATTAAATCACAGTTCATGAATAAAACATTAAAAGTATTTATCAACATTACTCAGGAGTTGAATACTTTAAGTAAGAAGCTTAGTAAGATTAAATAAAATGCAAACAAAATTTTAACAAGAAAGTGACAAATACCAATTATCCTTTTGCAGTTAGAATTTCTAGAGAAATTTTCTTGATTTATTTTTACTTTATTTCGAAATGTATTTTATTAGTTTGAGTGGATATTAGATTCTGTCTGTAGTGTGTCTATTTTATTATTTTAATTGTCAACTTATATTTTATTGAGAGAAAATATTTCTATACGTTTGTTAATCCTATTGAGATTTAATAGTATTAATTTTAAGGATTTATGGAAAGACACAAAAATTTTAATTCGACTTTTTAAAATGTTGATACGAAACAGATTGCAAAAAATCATTTTGTAAATTCAAGTGATTATTACAAATGCTCTATTTATAGTAAGGTAGAGATAAATATTTAGTTTAATATTAAAAAAAAATACACAATTAAAAAAGCTAAAAGCAGAAGAAACTTTTAACATATATAAATATTTATATAAATAACTTTTATTTGAAACTATGTTGACAACCACTATTTTAGACAATAGTGGTTGTCTACAGTGGTTATATACAGTAAATTCAAATCTGGTTTTAAATTATTTGAATTTTTGTTTTGTAAATATATACTAATAATACTAATAATGCAATTTACTAATACATCACCTGAATCTGCAATTACAGCCAAAGAGTTATTATTAAAGTTTTCCAACACTTTTTATTTCTTGCTATTTGTCTTAATTTCTTAAGCGGTCTGCCCCTGCGTCGTATTCCTTGAGAGTTTAAGGTTAGCGCAGTTTGCGTGATGTCATTATAGGATTTATGTAAAGTATGCTCTATCTACCCATATTTTCGCTTTCGTATTTCATCGTTTATATTTATTTGGCCAGTAAGCCTCTATAAGTCTCTATTTGTTCTCGTTTTGGGCCACCAAAGCCGAAGTATGTTTCGCAAGTAACGGTTTATAAACGTTTGTAGTTTAGTTTTTGTTTCAGCTGTCATGAATCATGAATTAGGTCTCAGATCCAAAGAGCAGAACGGACTTTATACACGAGTTAAAACTTTTTATTTTTACGAGTATGTCTGTGTGGAGACTGTTGGCACGCCATGTGTTTTTAAGTCTGGCCAAGTCTGATCCACGCTTAATTTGGATTCGAGCATTTATATTTTTGTTTTGTGACTCCATCTATCGAAATAACGCTTTCAAAGTAATTAAAAGGCAAAGAGTTGCCGTTGAGTGAAGCACAGTAGTAGTAGTACTAGTAGTAGTAGTAGTAGTAGTAGTAGTAGTATTTTAGCTTTATTTTACTTCATTTTATATATGTTGTATTACATAAAAATGTATAACAATTATATTATATATATATAAAGCTTACAGCTTTGGCATTTTCGTCGTCTGTCGAAAGTTTAGATTAATCTTTTAACAACTTATCTTAAAAATTAAATAAAAATTATTACTAATTAATTTAATTATACAATATAAGCACAGTGTAGTCAACTATTTTACTTTAAATTAAATAAATAACAAATGATTTAAAATAATGTATTTATATAAAATAAACTATACAATCTCTCTACATAATCAGGCTTAATCTATCTTTTCCTTGACTTTATTTAATATTAAAAACTTACAAATTCGAGCGATTATATATTCAATATTAAGCTTCAAAAAAACAAAAAGTAATAATCCTATAATATCACATATTTTTTTTGACACTGAAAAATATGTAAAATGAATTTGTACATTTACTCTTTGATGTACGGAAAAATAATATTAAATATTGTAGTTGAACTACAACAACCATTTCCTGTTTAATCTACAAATTTCCTTTTTCCGTTGCAACGATTTACGTTATTCATATCGGACAATGTCAATTTTCCAAAAGAAAAAAAAAATTATATGCAATTGTTGTCAAAATTTTATTTATTGCACTTCAGTTAAAATGATGACCCAAAAAAAGACACTGGCCAGAGACCAATAAATCAAAATGATCGAAAACATACATGCGGGCACATAAAATTTGATTCAGCCAAAATAACAATAAACCTATTGAATAAACTTAATTAGAGCCAGATAACAAAGAAATATGAATACAAAAGTGCTTAAATTTACTAAAATTTATAATACAAATATATTTTTTATAGCTCGTTATATCAGTATAAATAATTCACTATTCATGATTAACAATAAAACAGACTGCAAGTAGTCAATCAAGCTTTTTATATACTTTTAAAAATTTACTTCTCGAGTTTTATTATACTTTAGTATAAAAAAAAATTCTTTTGTTACGTAGAAATTAATTAAAAATATAATTAAAATATCTGGTTTAAATAGAATATATGTGTTCTAATACTATATTAAAACAATTGAAATACGTTTCATACAGGCAAGATATAAATTATAATTTTGTATACATGATTTTGACATACAGCAATCAATTTACAACTTTGTATTTAATATAATTTTTAAACGATTAGAAATTTAACAAATAAAAAAAAATATAATTAATTAACTAATCAATTATTCCACGGCTGGTTTATGATTTCGTTCTACTATTAACACATCAAGTGAATTTGTTAATAAAGCTTTCATAGCAAAGTAACAAAACTCCAGAAAAATGTGCGAATATAAAACTCAGTTACGACTTTGGATCAGTTGGTTAAGGAGCGCTGACTCTGAGCTTCAAATTTGTACGAGTACGAGTTCGATTCCTGGCACTTGTTGTTTCAAAAAATTATTCACGAATAATTAAATACAATAATCATTTCTAAGACCACTGATGATGGGTATTCGGCAATACTCGAAACAGCTGTATGGTCATCCAAAAATTCAATTAATTAAAATAATATAAAATGCATTTTTGTTGTTGTAGTTCACTACGGTTCCAAAAACCTCTTTATAGACAATTAGAGTAAAAAAAGTAATAACACTCGATTAGTATCATTGCGAGTCTAAATTTCAGGCATTATATTCCATATATAGTCTGAATTTCAGGTATTATATTCCATATATATATATTCTATATATATGTAGAAGCTAGTAAACAAAATTTTTTTTTAAATGAAATAGTTTTTACAAATACATACTTGATTTAAAAATAAAATGCAATATTTTCAACGTTTCAACTTATTAAGTGACATTTAAACAGCTCCTTTCGGATAAATATTTTCACTGATCAACTTCAGATACTGTTAAGTCGTTGCATTTTTATGTAGCACAAAAGTAAATAAGAGATGTAGAAAAATTGTCACTGCAAAAAGTTATAGTATAAATAATCCTACTTGCACTTGTAAATGGGTCGTTGCTTTCGCTTTCAGCTTTAAATGTGCGTTTCAGATACTCACGTCTTTAAATATTTGCAGCACGTACAATAACTGCTCTGCGACAAAAATGCTATGTCTGTAACTTCAATTACTTTATGCTATACTATATTACATTACTTCTTTCGGTTTGTAGTTTTAGTTTGAAATTAGGTTAGTGTGATTTTTTATATAATTTAAATTGAAGATAAGTTTATCAACATTTTTGTCAAAGCATTTCAGATACTTTTATAGTAAATTCTTCTTCAAATATCTTTAGTAAATAGCAATAGAACTGCTGCAAGTATTGTGATTGTTCAGATAGGTTTGTGTGATTGTTCAACTTTCCAAATATACGATTTTTAAATAAAAATCTTTAATATATTTCCTTATTGAAATGAATAGTTGTGTAGTTCAGTTACATACTATATAATGAGATTGGTGCTTTAATAGTTATTTACAAAGGTTGATCATTAAGTACACGTATTTGTATGTTATATTTTGAGTTGTGCATTATATAGAAAATAAATTTTATTCAAAAACATAAAGTATATTTAGAACAATTTATTTTTGTCGTTTAAAGACTGGACTACTTAAGTAAAAATAATCTATAATATATCTAATGAGCTCTATTAGTAAAGGATAAAAATCTATTGCTGAGAAAAAGAAGTTTTTACTTTCTTGAAATTGGAATATTACTTAAATTATTAAATCAAATTTTAATATCAGTTTAATTTTTATTAATATTAAAAAGAGTTTCGTAAAATTCAATTATTTGTGAAAAATGAAATAAATTAAATTTATTAAGCAACAAATTTTCGTTCAACCAAAAGGAATTTAAACTCAATTAAGTACTTGAAATTGATTTTAAAATTTAGTTTCTTTTTTCAATTCAAATGCAATAACATAATTTATTTAGCTTCTTCAAAAATATTATAATTCACTTATACGGTCAATATGGCAAAATAATTTTTCCACATGAACTACAAATTTGAAAAAAGAATATTTATCGATGTACATTGTGACCGAAAGGTTTTCGGAGGTTCTCATTTAAAATTCGCGCGCTGTATATTTTTCGATATTTTAAGTTTATGTAGTTTGCGCACTGTCCTTTATATTACTATCCAAAACATGAGCGCGATCTGTCGGACAGTTCGTTTACGGCAGCTGTTGAAACCAGTTCACCTCAGTAGTGCGTTGCGAAAAAAACAATGGAAAAAAATATTGAACAAAGAGTTTGCATCAAATTTTGTTTTTCGAACGAAATTTCGTGTGCAGAATCGTTGCGAATGCTACAAAAGGCTTATGGGGAATCAGTTTTATCGAAAACTCAAGTTTATGAGTGGTACAAAGCCTTTCAGGACTGTCGTACGACCGTCGAAGACATGCCGCGTTCTGGACGACCTTCGACCTCTACCACCGACGAAAACATTGAAAAGGCAAAGGAAATCGTGTTCAAAAATCCTCATGTGAGTGTTAGAGAGATAGCACGAGAGCTAGGCATCGGTCGTGAGATGGCTCGTTTGATTTTGGTGGACAATTTGTGTATGCGACGTGTCAACGCCCGGCTTGTTCCGATTCACCTCAATTTGTTCAACATTATCAACGATTTTAAGGCCAAACATTCAATAAATACCATCGAACAGCCACCGTATTCACCTGATCTTGCACCGTGTGACTTTTTCCTGTTTCCCAACCTCAAATTACCACTCAGAGGAACGCGTTTTGAATCCATAGAAGACGTAAAACAGAATTCGCAGAGGGAACTCAAAGCCATACCGGAAAGCGCCTATAA
>NC_051846.1:194097655-194106411 GCF_002237135.1 Teleopsis dalmanni
TATGTATTTATACGAGGTCGGCTTGATAAGTCAGTGACTTTTTGAATAAAACAAATTTTTTTCGGCAAATAAACATTTTATTTTTCTAGATAATCACCTTTTAGCTTGAAACATTTAGTCCAGCGTTTTTCTAATTTTCTTATTCCCTCCAAATAATAAGTTTTCTCAAAGCTCCCAAAATACGCATTTGTTTCGTCAATGATTTCTTCATTCGACTCAGATGTCTTACCACCCAGCCATTTCTTTAGGTTTGGAAACTAGTCGAAAATAGTCGCAGGGGTCTAAAACTGGAGAATATGCTGGATGGGGTAGCAGTTCGTATCCGAATTCGTAGATTTTGGCCAGTAATGCTAATCAGCACACGAAATTTACTTGTTTTCATTTTCGTAAAAATTTCACGAGGTTGTCTGCTTTGAACGGATATCAAACACCAACTGAACGACGTAGCTTGTTCAAAATTAAAAAGTTACCCACTGGTAGATTACAGTTGACTGGTACCCACCGTACCCACTGGTTACCCACTGGTAGATTACAGTTGACGGCAGCACTGCTGTATTTAGAGTAACTGCGCGAGAAATTCAAAAAGTCACTGAGTTATCAAAGCGCCCTCGTACAATGTACAATATATAACGGTATAAATTGTACAGATATAGACAAATAAGTTGAGGTCTTAAAATATCCTCCAAGACAATGTATTCAATGTATTCAATTCTGTTGAAAATTTTAAGCATCAAATACTTTACTGCAATTCAAGAGAAACCAGTGCAATCTTTTTTTAAACCATTATAATATAATGATATCCAGTATCGTGTGTAGGTCTACATAGAGTGGTGGCAACTGAAATCATATTTAAGACCAGAAATTAAATATATAGAACCAGTCTCTTGTGATTTGCTTTTCGTCTCAAAAATAATATTTTATCTTAAGATTGCTGTTTTTGATTTGATGAAAATTATAAAGCAAATCTCTTGAAGGTTTCTGAAGGTATTACCAGAAAAGGCTAAGAATCTATGAATTAGTATAATATGTTCATTAAATTATAGAATTTCTGATGCTTTCTTGATAGAATGTATTAGATATAGTCTGATAAGTTTTTATATTGCTGCAATATAAGCTATTGTATCGATAATGTCTAAAATAAGAACATAGTTTTTATCAACCAAAACAAACAATCAAACGTTTTTCAAGAACAGCCGGGTCTACGTCTCAGAGTCATTCGTCAACCACGACGACTAAGTGTTGTTCACTACCACCCACATATACCTGATTGTAAAATCAAGTAATTGAGCTACCACAAATACAACCAAACAATTTGATAATCCGATAAGACATTTAAGTTTAAATTTAATGTCATGAAAACTATTACTTTTTAACTGACAACCATCTAAGATACGATCATTATTATTAGATATTATTATTTATTATTTCTCAGATATTAATAATAAATAAACTAACCTTTATTGAAGTAATCCCAATAGCAGAGTTTTTATGGTACTGGAACTATCACAAACTCAAGCAGTTTTCTTTTCTATATCCTTTAACTTATAGACTTAAAATTTATTTTAAATAAATTAAAATTATTTAAGCCCATCTGTACTTTTAAAAAATATTGCTTATATCTTGAAACTTTACTCTATATATACCATAAATTTCTACTAAATTACTAACAAAAAATAAATTTCCTTTCAATTGAAAAATACTTTGTAGTGGCGTAAGTCAGCACATCTCAAATGAATCCATTGTTTACATACATCCAACAATAGCCATTTTAACACCTTCGCTCTTGCAAAAACAAAACGTGTTAAAAAGGATTTATCACGTTAAGTTGCATGACGTAGTGACACATAAAAAGTTGGAAAAAATATTTAAAATTTCGAAAAGCGCTAAAAATGCCACTTTTCACACTTGTTTTCCTTCATACTTTTCCGTTTTATTTTTTAGCCTCTCCAAAAAAAAAGGAAAGGAAAATGTATATTTTCCTTTCTATTTGTATAGGAGAATCGATGTTTTTCCTTCTTTGTTCGAATCTGGGTCAGCTAAAAAACTTTAAAGGAATTTATTGACATTTACCATGGATGTTTTTCGCACTTCGGTGTTAAGTGCCAGTTTAGCTGCCATGTCGGTAAATTTTTGGAAATGACACAAATGGTTACGTATTGAGCTGACAAGGCCTAGATATGCGAAAGGATTTCTTTTGAAATATAAATAACGTTTTTCAATATAAAATATATTAAATATAGTTAAATTATTGCTTTATGACGCGAGAATTGTAATTTAAAGGACATGCCGCTAAGATGTCTAAGCTTCTTTTAAAATAAATATTGAAGAAAGGAAATTTGAAACTTATAAAACAATCTAAGAAAAATCAGACTCTTATTATCTAAAAAAACCAAAACTTATAAAAACTGCTTTTCTCTTAAACCAATTGTCTACCATATTTAACGGAGAGAAGAACAATAAACTAACTTCACAGACAAAATTGATATTTAGTTTGTTGATTTTCTTTATTTATTGTTTCTTGTAAAAATCCGTTTTTTTTTTAAACTAATCGTCCTTCTTTCCTTTTATTTTTAATTTTTATAGAATTTTTCCATTGTTCTTGTGCATGTTATAAGCACATATACTCTATTCCCTTCTTTGAACTTCACTCATGCAATAATCAATTACTCCTTTATTCTTTTCCTAACAAAAGATATAACCGCAATTTATAATTTTTTTTTTGTTTTTAAATCCATTCTATTTTTATTTATATTCTATACACTTTCTCTTCATTAAAAATAAAAATAGAAGAAAAATAGAATAATTGTTTAGTTTCGCTAATTTGTGGTAACGGACTTGAGTTCATCCATTTATCTCATTACTTCAGCCACATAGAACACAACAGTGCAGGTATCTCTACAGAAAATCTTTTTTATCTAAGATATACAGAATATAAACAATAGTTTTATTGTTTATTTATTTTATATTAATATTTTATTTTTTATATATTTATAAAAAATATCAAAAAACGTCAGATATATTCTTCATCATATCTTAAACCATCTGTGAAAATCGACAGTTAATAATATGTAAATATGTCACTCCGCATCCCGCAGCATCTGCACGTGTGGGTGTCCTTTACTCCGATCTTTGAGGGTTAGCAGTTAACAAGAGCATTTTCAGTTAAGATCTCTGATCTTTATTTATACTTACATGAGCAGTTGGGACTAACTTGAACCATTAAAGTAGTCCCGTTCTTAAATAATTTATATTTCATGTTTTAAAGTACTGATTCAGTTTGCAGAACGTAAATCTCACAATAACATTCGGGTCCTATTAAGGAAGTTAATGCATCCTTCTTCTCATGTCTCTCAGATGTCCTTTAACAAAATCTTACCAATTTGTAATGATCAAGTAACCAAATGAGTGGTACTATATTCGTTGAAATTGTATATGAGATTTTAACAGATTTTGCCGAACTTCAATTTGATGATCCAAGATCCTAGAGATATCATAACTCTCTGATTGTATTTTTGCACCGCTTTTTAAGTGATACTTTAATACAGATTTCAATGACATACACTTTAGTCAAAAACACTGTAAGAAAAATTTATATTAGTACTGAAAAATAGATAGACATTATGTGAGTTCTTGAATGCTATCATATTTATCACTTACTTCAGATACGTTAAAAAAGATACGCTGATAAATTTTTAGAATACAATGCATGCAAAGTCTTTATCTTTTTGGTTGCATTTTTAAAAAAACTTTTATTACTGCAATTTATTTTTTTTTTCTTCTTCTTAATAATTGCTCACAATTATTATCTGTTTTAAATCACGATTCCCATTTATATATTTAAATTCATATAAAGTATTTATTGTAAGTTAATTTTAAAATATATTTTATATTTTAAAATACATTTTAAAATATATTTTAAATTTTAAGATACATTTTAAAATTTTATCAATTTTAAACGTTATTCAAATTTTATTTTAACTTTAAAAACTATTATTTATTTCTTATTTCTTTTGCTTTTCCATTTCGTAATTTATTCCATTCATTTGCATAAAATTTCTTTTGGCATTTTATTAGATATTTTTGTATATCTTGACAACGTCACAGCACAGCAGGATGTTTTTCTTGTACGATGTAGAAATGCTTTTAATTAAAGGAACTGGTAAAGGAACTTGAAAGTTCAAACCACTTTCAGATCCATTTAAAAACATTAAATTATTAAACTTATTTAAAGTATTAAAGTGTTTTATTAAAATTGCAAAAGTGTTTAAATAATATTAGAACTCTGATGAAGTATCTTGCAAATTAAAGTTTAATTTAATAAAAAAATCCTTTGCGCTTAGTTTTCGAAGTTTCTTAAATAAACAGTATGGAAAGGATGTGAAAACTAAAAGAGAAATAAAAGGATTTCATTATATAAATATTTTTATTCGAATTAGTTTAAAGTATTGCTAAATATTAATTTATTTTTATAAAATTTTTAAACAAAGGCATGAAAATGTATATCACATTGACTGAAAAAAGATTTTCAACTTAATTATATACTTGAACACCTAAAAGTATACTAAGAAAATCAAAACTTTTGTGAAAGGACTTAATTGGCTTCTGTAAACTTCTCGTTAGTTTAAGAAAGCAGTTATAGTGTTGAAAAACGTTACAACTTCATTGATATTAAATAAAAAAAAATTCTTAATAAATATTAAAGCAAATACTAATGTTAAATCCATAAATATAAGTGCTTTTTCATCGTGTCTGCCTATTCCAATATCCAATTAAATTATTCACCTACTACCTACTACTACTACTACTGATGACTTTAGGATTCGTATTTTTATTTATAGTAAGAGGATTGACAGGAGTGGTATTAGCTAATTCTTCTGTTGATATTATTTTTTGATATTACACGTTGCCAAATAGATACACCCAACCCTTTTAAAATCTCAATTCTTGTTGGAAGACACCCATTTCATTTCAAAAAAATTACAGCAAAAAAAGTAAAATGGTTTTTATATTTTCTCAACGGACTTAATTGATCAAAAAATTATTAAATGGGATATTTTTTTCTTACACTTTGTCAATCAACCATTTTATTGGTGAGTATTATTTTTTTTTTTAAGTTTTCCTTACATATTCTCATAATAGTAGTCACTTCGTCCTTTTATGCTACTAAAGTAATCACTTGATATTGTTCATCTAATGGTAAGCTATTAAACTTTTTTCCCTTTTAATTTCAAATATTTCGCTTCAAAATGCAGTTCGTTAGATAAAGTTTATTGAAACAGTAAGGATGCAACGTGAGCGAAAAATAGGAGAAGATGCATTAAAAATGGTTATTAAGCGTAAGTGCCTCCATCTGCGTGCAATTTAATATTTAATATCTTTGAACTGCACGTCTTCCTTCCTCTTCACTTTGAAATTCATATTTAATAACACAAATTTTGATTGAAATTTAATATTTGAGAGTATCTTTTTGTGAATGGGAAATGTGACTACGTCTTTGTTGGTCGTTATTAAACTTATTTTGATCAAATTTGATGAGCACTCAAATATTTATTAAAAAAAATTTTTATTCAAAGCTATATTCATTGGAGAAACTGTCTAGAATTTAATATTTGAATTAAAACACTCGTTATTGTCTTTGAGAAACGAAAGACAAGTTATGTAGAAATGAAAGTTAGAGTGAAAAATATCCCGAACTAGCTATCTTAGATAAATGCAATAGAACACTTCTGGCCTCAATGCCGACTGTAAATATAAGATAAATTTATCTACTTAAATACTAAGCTTTTAATGTTTCATGCTTTGACAACTGAAACATGATTTCAGTTGGAAGTCTTTCACATTCTGATAGTTTAGATCAGGATTCATTTCTATGTGCTGATTTTAGTAGGTTCAAGCTTCACACTATAGCTCTCTATACTTTCAGATATTATAGTATACTCTATTCTATAATATCTGAAACTAATAGTTTCAAAAATGAACGTTAGAAATTTCACGTTTTATAAAAACTCTCCCCAAAAATTTTGGGAAATGAGATCGACCAAGCATTGTATTGACTTGAACTCGTAAAACTTTTTCTATTTTCTGTTTCTAGAGTTATTATTCTAGAGTTTATTAGAAACAGGCTTTTAGACTCTATTGATGCCATAAGATAAATATCCAAGAAATTATTCAGAGTCATACTCCAACTAATCTCTGAAAAATGCATGGTGGTTTGAAACAAGTGCTAGTTCAAGTATATTTCGACCTTTGAGACATACTTTATTCTGTTCGTTAATTAAATGTTCGAATCACATTGTCAATAACATCATTTTTTTATTATTTATTAAGTATGTATAATCGAAAAAAGAGTTAGAGATATATAGGTAGACTGCCTGATTAATTACAAGAATCAGTTTATCAAACATTGTTAAGACCTGTATGTTACTGTGGTGACATTCATGGTTTTTGGTGATATAATTTACTAGAAGTCGTTTCTATTTTTAGTATGAAAATCCACAAAAATACACATCTTTAAAATTATAATTTTTCTCCTCTTTATAGATTTTTGATTTATAAATGGTATCAACCTGCATACTTGGAACAAAATTGACGCAATGTTTTCGCGTATGACGCAATTCTATTTATTCTAACTTTGTACATTCTCTAGGTCCATATTGTGCTGCCTGCAATTTTTTGGTTCACCAATCTAGTCATGAGATGGTACTTTTGATAATTAATTACTCTATTTATCTCAATTAAACACAATATGCCAGGCTAACTTAATTGCAATTAACTAATTAATAATCTAATTAATAATCATAATATAATTATCTTTACTTATCATTAACTAATTATCTTAAATAATTCAGACTCATTTTTCATTACAATCCTTTGATTCCTCGACCCTTACAAACATTTTGTTTATATTTGCTATTGAACTTCATGCGGTATGTGTACAATGCCACTTCAAACTTGAATCATACCAAGTTACGCATATAAAGGCAACAAGTTGTGAGTTGTTGTAAGCAACAAGTGTAGAAAGGTTAGTTGCATTGAAATTGAAACACAACAACAAAGTGTGCTGCCATTAAAAGAAAACAGTTTGCACGACAAAGTGAAATGGAAACAAGTTTGAAGAGCGTCGTTTTGTTCTGAGTGCAGTTGGAGAGGTGAGAAATTGCCGGCTGTATTCACTTTGCCAAATTGTGTTCTGTTGTGTTGTGTTGTGTTGTACACTCGACAGTGTGTCGAAGACTCTGAACATTGAGTGTTGGGTGTACTTCTACGGAAGATAATGTAAAAGTATATATATTAATAAATATTTTTAAATATTTAAATAAATATAAAAAAAATATATCAAATATTCTTTATAAATATTTTAATATTAACTGATTTTATAAGAATGTGTAAAGATGATAAGTTCTATAGAATATATTTGTCTCCTATAAATATTTTTTTCTTTTTAAGTTTTATAACTTATAACTTTTTCTAAAAAAGTATTTTTTAAATATCGTTTTTTTTTGGGTATATAAAGTGCTTTTAGCTGACACTTTTCCTTGAGATTATTTTCGTCCGTTTCCATATTCAATAAAAATTTTAAGTCCACGACAAAGTTTTTCTTTCTCATAAAAAAAAGACAATTCCGAAGATTTGGCTTTACAAACCCAGAAGAAATTTTTTAATCAAGTGAAATCGTGGACTGACTATAATCCTATTTGGGATGTGGCCTAATATTTATCATCAGTGGTCTGTGGAAAAATCTATTGATATAATTCTGCGAATATAATAATTGATATTGGCAGTTGCTAACTTTAGTTTGTATGTTTGAGTAATAGTACGTATGGTTCAGTATTGACTGCGTGCATAAGTATGATGAAGGAGTTAATAATTAATTTTTTTGTTATTGTATCTTATTTAAACGTTAAAATGTTTACAAGTTAGGCTTATAATGTTATTGTTATTAAAAAATGTCCATTGTTTAATTTAAAATTAGGTGATTGACAGCTTCAACGAACCAGGCGAGCAGCAAACTCTTTGGAAACAATGATGTATCTTCCATATGTCTTGTGCATGTACTACTCTTTAAAAACAGGGATCAGTCAGCTTAGCTATATCAAACTTGTATTAGCTGGGAAAGCTACCGTATGATATCATTAACTAACATTCTGACTAAAAATTCTAAAAAACAGTCATCTATGAATTAGCAAACTTTCCAAATCCACTTAAATATAAAGACTATTTAGATAGCAATTCGAAGGAGAGTTTTTGAATAAACAATATATAAGTTCAGCCATTTGAATAAATCATTGTATGATTTCATATCGGGTGGAACTCTATTAAATCTACTATATCTTAGTAAATAATAATAGTTATCCTCCTCCCCTCTCCATACGATATTTTCATGTGTCTACGATCAAGAAACCAGCACTCGTGTCTATAGTACTGTGCGCCCTTTTGTATTGCGTATCTTTCATTTAGTGTTCAGTAATAGAACTTAAAATGCAATCATTGCACAAAAAATGACCCAATTCCTTTCCAGGGTTGATAGTGGTTGACTGTGACCCTTGTCAGAATATTCAATGCACTATAGCAGTTATTAACTATTTATTTATTCAGTTAATAAAACGGTCGTAAGAAAACTATTTCATTCCTGATACTTGTGAAATTCACTACTCATCTACTCAAACGAACAAGAACAATATATTTTTTACAACCGGAATACAATTACAATAAACTTTGCAAATAATTTTAAAAATTTTGGTAATATTTTTGGAAAG
>NC_051846.1:194106511-194186667 GCF_002237135.1 Teleopsis dalmanni
CGATCTTAGAGCAGGATCAATCTAAAAAACTACTGAAAAGAAAAGGAGTGATTCAATGCTAAAATTGCAACCACAATATTTTCTACTTCTGTTTCTCATCGGGAGAAATAATATGAAGCACAAACAAAACTTAATATTTATGTTTCATTAAAACTTAATATCCCAAATAAAATATAATATAATAAACAGACCTTTAACGTTATCTCATAAACATTTATGTGCTCTTTTAGCAAATCTGCAGATATTATTTTACACACTGATGAAAGATGACTTCCTTAAAAACTTGAAGTAATGTAAAGTATGAATGGCCATAATTTATTAAGTTAATTGTAGTTATGACAATTTTTTCATTTATTTATTTTTATTATTTAAAAAATAATGCTTGACTCAAAAACTGAAAAAATTATACACCACAGAGAGATGTTCTGAGTTTTACCTCTGAGCTGAGCTTATATTACTCTCTACTCAAGAAATTCCACATAACAGTTGAGGTGTTTATACAAAAGCAGAAATGTTTAGAATCCTTAAACACGAAACCAAGACATTAAAGGTTATTGGGCATTGTTGATTTCCAGATCAGTCATTGAAGAAAGATAACAAATATTGCTGTGTTGGTGCCGACCAGTCATGCTGATAAATATCAGAAATTTTTTAAGAATTAAGCTTAATTAATTAAGAATTTTCTGCGTGAAGCTGAACTTGAAACAAAATCAATGTTGAAGTTTAGTTCAACAAATATACGGATCGAAGTTGAAAGATATTAAAAATATAATAAAGTTGCCAGCAAACCAGATTTGCTTGATTAAATACCAAAGAACTAAAATATCGAAAGTAAACAATTATAAGAAAAGTAAATTAAGAAAATGCAAGACATAAAAAGTATTACAATATAGATAAAATCGGTTATCATTTGGCTTAATATCTTAATTTAATCAAAACTTTTAATTCATGAGAATGTTGTTCTATTGCAGTTCAACTTGTAGTTTATATATACATACAAATTACTTTATAATACTTCACTATCTCCTACTTAATCTTAATTCAGGTTCCAACACGTATTTTAATGTTATATGACTGGTGCATTTTAAGTTCTCCAATTTAAAATCAGTATCAAATTTATAATTTCGTATGAGTCCACATAATAAAATTTTCATTGCAAATAAAGCATATCGCCATCCTGTAAGCAAAACATAGTCAATCAGATATATATTTATATTGGATTTATCACGGCTTACCAATACAATTCCTAACTCCTTTTGAGAAGGGAATATAGGCATTTTTCTGCTTTTCCCCAAAATCTTCTACTGAAAAACGTTCTGGATCAAATTTTTCTGCATTTGGACCCCAAATATCAGTCCTCCGATGAAGATGAAATATTGAAATTATAATCTGAATATCTTTGGGAACAACATGTTCACCAATTTGTGTATCTTTTATAACATGACGTCCTATAACTGGAACTGAAGGGACTAAGCGAAGCGATTCATTTATTACGAAGTCCAAATATTGCAGTTGACTTAATTGATCGGAGTTAACATAAAAGTCTTTCTCTGGGAACACATCTAAAATTTCTTCAAATAATCGCTGTTGTGCTTCTGGATGCATTGCCAACATAACTAGAGTAGTGTAAACAGCAGTAGCAGTGGTCTCAAATGCCTAAAAATAGTTTAGCATACAATTTTCTTATCAAATTGGTCATGTTAACTCACAGCTGAGACAATTGTAATGGATTCACTAATTATGTCATTCCATGTAAATTGTTGATTTTGGTATAATTTTATAGCTTGATCAATAAATATTTTTGGTTCTTTCCGTATTGAAGGTATTGCAGAATTTGAGGCTATGTTGTTAAGGTCACTTGTCTCCGTATTGGAACTTTTATTGATTGTATTTATATCTCTTTTTAGCTTAGCTTGAATTAACTAAAATATTCGTTAGTTGTTTTATATAGTTTAAGTAATAGTAAGAAATACTAACTTCATTTACGAACTGATATATTTGTTCCCTCCTTTTTCTAAATTTAGGATACAGCTCCAATATAAAACCAAGTTTCAAAGAAGACATCAATATTTCAGCCGAAATAATATTCATCAAACTGTGACAGAAATTTTATTTATTTATATATAAACGTAACTTTACAAAATGACCTTACAAAGTATATATAGGTGCTAAGCCTTTCGATACTTGTTCACCTCTGTACATCACCTTACCCATTGTGGTTTCTAAGTAAATTATTTGATCATTTTTGTTATAACTTAACCTTTTTTATAACCAGTTAACACTTTTTTACCTACGGTTATGCCTAAACTCAATGTTTGTAACGACTTTAAAATCTTGTGCTCCTTTTTATCCACGAGAACGCTGTATCTTTCTATCAGATCGTCCTTGGCTTTATTAAATATTGGAAAGAAACTCTCAAGTACTTTATTTGTAAACGACGCATCAATCATCTTACGATTATGGACCCATTCAGTTGCTTATGTAAAACATTTTTTATATAACTTCATATGAATACATAAATTATTTTTGTATGTATTTTACCTGGACTTGCAACTAATCCACCTTTAAATGTAAGATAAACGGGATAATACATTGTTTTTGCTTTGTTAAGCAGATCTTTAGAGCGCAAAATGCTTGAAGCAATATCTGGATCAGCTGTTAGTATTACTGGAAATAATCCTATCCAGCAGCAAACGGTATGACTTTTGCAGTCTTTCATAATTTGTCCAAGCCCGCTTACTGCAGCTTAAATAAAGTAGATGACATATATTACAGATATATAAATATAATTAACACTTACAGTTTACAGTTCTTATTTTGTGTAACGACCCAATTATTGGGAAACCAAATTCAATTGGAAATTTCAGGCCAAACCTATATATTTTTCTTCGCGTCCAAATCCAGTGAAGTAACACAATTACGACCAGAACTACAAGAACGGATTTTAAGACTTCATATGTTTTTAGTGATTCCATTTAAATAAGTCGCGCACTATTTCGTTCAATTTCAGAAACTGAAATAAACTTAACTGGAGAAGTTCTTTGAATTTTATACGAAAAATTAATTAAAATAAATTAAGCATATAATTTTATTTAATCAGCTGAGCAGGTCATTTTTTTAAATTTTGCAAAAGTCTTAAACGGCTAGTCATGGTCATTTACTAGTCATGGCTTAGCTATATCATGGCCTACGGCCGATAGCTGCCGACGTAAATAAAACTGCGCTGCTAGCGTCAGCCAATCACAAACCTGTCGTCGTCGTCTTCAATATGTGTTATTATTTTACAGTGTGCATATTAAAATTACGTAAAATAATTTGTTATGAATTTATTATATACAATGTTGCAAATACAAAGTTGTTATAATTGTTGTTATTGACAATTATTATAAATAGATAGAATTATAGATAAGTTATTCAGTATGTTGATTAAATTACGTGACGGATAACGTGGCCAGAACAAAATTACTTAGGTCCGGGTAATACCATATATAAAGACGACGAACCGGTAGATGAAGTTGATTTCGACGCTTATGTTCATGATCTTGAATACGAATTAGCAACAAGTACACAACAAATAAGAGAGGCTGACCGAGAAGCTATTAGTAATTTTATAAATGATTATAAAAGAAATGGTAAAGTTGCAGAATTAGCAGGTATAACTGGATTATCAATTAAGTATGGTTTTGAAAGTGTGTTTGGTGTGCAGTATCCAAGTATGACAACAACCCCAAAAACATTGTCACAAATAGTATATGCAACAAGAGAAAGACATTTTGCTCAAGAGTGGAGTAATATAAAAAATTTACCAGATAAAGGTGGTTTTAGAGATTTTGCTGATTTTAAAAAAAACGCTGCTATAAGTAAACAAATTTATAATTCATATAAAGAAGGTGGATATCATTACGCTCAATTAAAAAGGGATTTTGATGCCCAAAGAGGGACCGGAACCGATAACAGACCCACCACCAGTAGTAAACGACCTAGAACGAATAGTGAAGGCGATAGAAACGGTAACGCAGACAATTTATTCATTGAAAAGCGTCCTAATATTGATACTGCTAATTCTAATATGGATGTTGATCAAGAGAATATTCATCAACAAAGTGGTTCAGGTCGTGGACCGACTACGGGAGCGAGGTCAAATGCATCGGGAAATGGAAATACCGCTTCTACCAATGTACTTTTATTTCAATGAAGTACACAGTTTGAGTATATTTTAGCTACTGATTTTATTTCAAATAATGTTGTGTTTTTATACAAAAATATTTTAAGACTAATTTCTACATCAAGGTTAAAATATTATGATTTTAATGGACTGTATTACATTTGTCAAAAAAGGTTAAAAAAGGTTAAAAAAGGACGGAAGTCCCAACACTTGGGATTTTCCTCCTATTGTTTTTATGAATATATTTTATTTTAATAATTTAAATACGGTTGCTAAAAAATGTTACTATTTATCTATATTTTTCCTTAGTACATTATTCTAAGAATTTAGGTGATAATATAAACTATAGTAATTAAATATATGGTATAAATTCATGTTCATGATTGAACATTCTGCCGGAGGTCAAAACTCATGTTCGTGATTGAACAACCAATGTCACATGGATAAGACCTAGTGCACCATGTCAAAATAATATATTAAATTTTTCAAAAACTAAAATTTTAATAAGCTATGGTTATAGTACAGAAAATATACAAACAGCTAATACTATATGTAGATCAAATTAAAACCCCGTTGGCTTTGATACCAGTAGATTTTGTACCATTTTATTTAAGTGAAGCTGAATTTAATATGTTACCCACAACGTCTGAATTTATAAAAGTTAATTGTACAGTAACTCCGTTAGGAACGAGGACAGCATTTGATGTTGGATCTACTATTAGCGGTACAGCTACATCAGAATATGTTCCTATTGGATTTGTTGCTGAAGGATTAAATAAAGAATTTTATGGTAGAAATTCTAAATATGTGGCAAATTCAACAGATCCAATGAAGGTAACAGATTTACATAGTATGGATGTTAAAGAAATGTATGAAAAATATTATAAACATATTCCATCAAATGCTTTATGTGTACCAACACCTATTACAGAATATTTTGTACACGAATGGAATAGAGAAGAAACACCAGATGAAACTAAATATCCGGATTATATTGTTCATAATAAAGGAAGTGTTAGAATGGATGAAAAAGTACATCAATTTTTAATAAATCAAGCTATTGGGCAACCCATTGCTAATTATGAATATAAACCTAAAAGTGGTTCTATAAAAAAAGGAAAAGAACATTTTGTACCATATACAAGAATTAAATACAAAGTGCATTCATAAAAATCTAGACCACATAGTAGTCCATTACAATTTTTCCAAATTAATAAAAAAACAGTTTCTGGAGATATTGGATTAAGAAAAAATTTAACATATCCAATAACTATAAATAATATCGAAGATATTTATGCACGAACTATTGAATCATATGGAACATATCATCCACTTAAAGGTGGGTTTGGATATGATGCACAACCACAATTACAAGTAGGTTTAGCAGCAACACCTCAATTAAAACCAACTGAAAATTCTGTTAGTTATTTAAATAGTGCATGTTATTGGAAAGTAGAATGTTCAATAGAAATAAAATGTAATATATTATCATCATTTGCAAAAGGAACTAGTGTTAGTTGGCCTTTGGAAGCAATGTTTTGTGCAAATTATGATCGTGCCTATACTGATGGTCAAACATTGTTTGGTGTAACAGATGACGAAAATGGTAAAATGCAAGCTACTCAAGAATATGATGAAATAGGTGAAGAAGCAGAAGAATTTCAATTCTAAATAATACAAAATATTTGAAAATTTAATATTTATTTTATTATATTATATTTTTTTAATAAAAAATAACAAGCTAATGGATTTGGTTTTTTTTTAAATATTTTAAGTCTGAACATGGTTTCCATTTGTAATAAAACATTCTTGATCTGAACGCCTTATCATTAGGAAAGACATCATTATTTGTTTTCGCTGATACAGTATCACCTCCAAATAACATTTTTAAAGTTTCTGTTGCAGATGATTCTAATATTGGCTCATTCCATAAAATAATTCTTCTATCAACACATTCCATTAATGGAAAATTGCAATATCTATTAAAATTACCTACTTGTCCAAAATTTAAACAATAATGAATAAAAGCATCAAAAAAATAGTTTTTACCAGCATTTGCTGGACTTAAAATAAACATAGTATTTTTTTTTTGATATTATTTTATCAATTACACAATATAAATTGTTTAAAAATTTTTCAATTTCTTCCATATTATTATAAAATTGAAATTTTAATAAATTTTCTAAAACTTCAACGGATTCATTAATATTAAAATAATAATTTGATACATTTGTTATAGAAGCATTAAATATTAAATTTTGTGGTTCTACAGTACTTAAATACAAATATAATTCATTAAAATTTAAATTATTAATATAAATATGAATTATTCTAATACAATTTTTAATTAAAATAGAATTAACATCCCAGAAACGAAATTCAGATTCTAACCAAACTGACGTATTTAATATGTGCTGAATTGGTGCTGTAGGATGTTGCTTTAGGAAATTTATTATTTTGTCTCCCTTTCCTCTTTTTTTGTTCCGGGAATGTTGTTGATCTGTTTCGAAGCAGCTAGTAACAGTTTCATTACTAATTGATAATTGGGATCCAACGGAGATTGTAGAATGAACGTCGATCTGTAGTTGGCTTCCTTCCACCATTCCGTTTTCAGCTTCTTGCAAATCTTGGAAAAATCGAACAAATCCAACTTCACTACCTGGAAACCACGTTCTCCCGGCGGAGTTGACGTACAAGTATACCCTTTCATCTTTTTGCAAATAGACTGCGAGATAGAGCCAATTCTCGATCGAAAACTTCCAGCTGAAAAAGACTCGTCGAGCAAATCTTCTATTGATTTGTTGTCGTTCGAGATATTTGGTAAATGAACATCTGCAGGAATTGTTGGAATAACTGTGATCCACAAGTGATCTCTTCCTCGTTTTCGCTTCCTGTATGATTCGGAGTTGCATCATCCAAAATCAACGGTTCTCTTAACAATGTTTTTTTCGACATCGACATGTTCCGGTGAATATGTGTAACTGCAAACGCTAGAATTACTATTGTCTTCGTCACTATTAAATGACATTTAACAATTCTATAAAATTTTTACTACTTTTATACTAAAATTTTACGTAATTATTATTATTGTAAATTAATAAATATTAATTTAATACTTGAAATCTAAAAATCAACACTTAAGATTTGAATTTGCGTTGGTAAAGATAATAACACATATTGACGACGACGACAGGTTTGTGATTGGCTGACGCTAGCAGCGCAGTTTGATTTACTAGTCATGGCTTAGCTATATCATGGCCTACGGCCGATAGCTGCCGACGTAAATATAATATATATAATATATATATATATAATATATAATATATAATATATAATATATAATATATAATATATAATATATATTTTTGATCTTAAAAGTTTATTAGAATTTATATTCAACAAAACATAATTGAATACACAATTTTTTTGACCTGTAGCCCCTTTTTGTTACACAATAACGTGTTGTTTTGTCGGTGTGAATACTATGTACAAGAGTATAAATGAATTTTTATTTTAGAATGTGGTTAGCAATATAAATATTATATTGTGGTACATATATTATACGAAGTGGATCAAATACCCGGCTAAGTAATGAAAACGCAATTTTTTGAAAATTAGCTCGACACTTAACGATCTTTCGAAATTTGGACACCTTTATAATGATATAACTTATCAGTTAATTCAATATGTAACTCAGTTTCCTATTCCACCATCATCACTTGATGCAAATCTCTTTCCCTGGAGCCTTTATTTTCAATTTGCACACAGCTAATATTTACTAGGGACCAAGTCTGGAGAGTATGGTGATTAAGGAAGCAGTTCGTACCGTAATGCATTTATTATTATTATTATTATTATTATTATTATTATTATTATTATTACTATTATTATTATTAAAAAGAAGGGATTGTGCTCTGTGACCTAAAAGATCTATTGTGTCCCTTACTTAGATAAGAGTGTTTCTCTAAGTCCGATTTCTTTAATGAAAGACAGTATAGAGCCTACCTTTTCTAGCCTTGATTCTTTATGATCCATAAAATACCCTCCTATGTGTTTCTTTCGCTTCTGCATCAATACTGGACATTCCCTAAGCATAAGGTATGCAGTTTCTCTCTCTTCTCTACAGTATCTGCAGTCTGAGTTGGATTGAATTCCTAACTTCGATAGGTGATTATTTAATCTACTGTGACCGGTCAATAATCCCGTAATAATTCTTAGGTTGTTTTTTGATTGTGCTATGCAATCTTTGAAGCGTTTTATGTTGTAAGTCCCTAACAGGATTTTAGATTGTGAGAGTCCTGGTAACCTTTCCCAATAGAGTTTTCTTTCTTTTTCCTCTGCATCATTCAGAAGAATATGTAGACCACAGAATGGTTCTAGGCCTATCATTCTTGAGGTTGCGCTTCTTCTTGTAAGTTTGTCTGCCATTTCATTGCCTTGGATACCAGCATGTCCCGAAATTCATATTAGCTTGTCAATGCACTCCCATACCAGTTTAGATGAAACCTGGTAGGATATGAGGGCCATTATAGCTGCCTGCTTGTCAGTCAGTATTGCGATTTTACGATTCCGGTAGTTACGTTCAAGGTTGAAATTGGCGCGTCTATCTATCGCGTATATTCCCGCTTGAAAGATAGTTACACTATATCTTCTCACTATATCTTGCCTGGTGCTTCTCACTATATCTTGCCTGGTCCATAAACACCAGCCTCACCAATGAGGGAGCCGTATGTATACCATGTTATCATGTTTTCTTTTATTATTTGGTTTCTGGACAAGCCTTTCCAATTCTTTTTGTTGCCAAGTTCAGTTTTGAAGTTTTTTGTAAAGTTATACTTTACAATCATCCTGTCCGTTTGCATTTCAATTTATGGGATTTGTCCAGCCAGAGTATTAGATTTTTTAATGCTGGTTTCCAAATTATGCAATAAATATTGATATATTATGTTGACTGCATGCATTACTTTGTTTTGATAAAAGAAAAGACTCTTTTCTTTTATTAACTCTGATGTAAAAAACAGTATAGACTTAGTCCTGACGATATCTCAAAGTTTTGTTATTGAAATTAACTTATTGTACTTATTGCTTTCAATTAAATGATTTCGTCATAATAATCAATAGTTGTGAATCAATAATATTAATAAAAATACGATTATTTAATTGAAATGTCAACAGAGAATGGTCTTAACTGAATATTAACCCAACCGATTTATTAATTTATTTATTAATCGACTTAGAATATTATAGTGAAAGTCATAATGAACAAATAACTACATGAGCACGAAATGATTATTAAAAGATTAAAGATTTGCAATGGGAGATCATTTGGCAGTCATCAAGAATATGGGGCACAATCTGCTCCGGGCACACTCCACAAACATGGTCCTTTTCCAGTAATTAGAAGTGGCATGGCATGAGTAAATGTATGCATCTAGTAGGAATAAAAGACTAGGTCTTTCAGGTTTGGACTAACTTCTATCCTACATAGCACATTCCGCTAAATGAACTACCTTTTCTATAAAAATCTTCCACCCTTATAAATTAAGTATCCGAAATACTTTTCTTATAAATTGAATTTTAAAACAATATGCTAGCCGTCACATACCAATGACTCATACCAAAACTAAATTTCAGCAAGAGATTTTGTATACGTCATACGCACTGTTTATTTAGTCATCATAATAAAAGTGTTTATTTACGTTTATTTAGCAAAAATTATTTAATTTTTTATGAAATTTTATTATTCATGATCTTTCATAAAATTTTAATTTGAGTTCAACTTTATATTTGAGTGTTATGTTATTAGTGCATCTTAGATTTTCAAATTTAAAGTCAGTTTCAAGTGGGTAGTTTCGTATAAGTCCGCATAACACATGGTTTGCATTGAAAATAGAGTATACCGCCATTTTGTAAATAAGACAAGCCATATAATATATATATTCACTTTCCATTTTTTCATGGTTAATGTTTAGCTTCTTACGTGAATGGAATATAAGCATTTTTCTGCTTTTTTCCAACATTTTCTATTGAAAAACGTTCTGGATCAAATTTATCCGCATTTGGACCCCATATATCAGTCCTCCGATGAAGATGATATATTGAAATTAATATTTGAACATTTTTGGAATGATTTGTGTATCTTCAACAGGGGGAGCTAGGCGAATCGTTTCATTTATAACAAAATCCAAATATGGCAATTGACTTAACAGATCGCATTCAATGATAAAGTGTTTCTTCGGAAATACTTTCAAAATTTCGTTATATTATTGATTTTGGACTTCTGGATGCATAGTCAACATAACAAGAGTAGAGTAAATGCTACTTGCCGTGGTCTCATAACCTTGTAATTAATAATGAACTAATTTTAAGTATTTTTATCAATATATATACTTATATAGTGAACAATGTATATACTGACAGTAGCGACAATTGTATTTAATTCACCAAATTTATCATCCCATATAAACTGTTGATTTTGGTATAATTTCATAGCTTGAAATAGTTATTTTTCGTTCTTTTTGTAGAGAAGGTAGCGTACTAAAGTTCTTATTATTAAAAGGGCTTGTCTTTGTATATAAGGTTTTGTTGTTCCTATTTTTTGTACCTTTAATAATCTTAGCTTTTATGAACTGAAAAAATAATCAAAATTATTTTACACTTTCAAAAGCGGTGTTATGAGGTACTGACTTTATCAACGAACTAATTTATATATTCTTTTACTCTTTTAAACTTGGGATAAAGTTTCAATATGTAACTGAGATTTAAAGACCTGAGCCACTATAAGTACCAATACGCTGCATAAACAAATTCATTTTATTTATGTGCAAATGTCATTTCCTTTGATAAACTTACAAGGAAAATTTATTTGCTAAATCGTCTATTTCCTTTTACCATCGTTAATCATCAACTTACCCATAGTCGTTTCTAAGAAAAAAACTAACTGAATTATTTGTGTTATAACACTTATTACAAGCACTTTCATACCTACTGTTATATCTAAAGTCAATGCTTGCAACTTATTTAAAATTTTATAATATTTATTATCGACCAAAGCGCTGCAGTTCTCTATTAAAACATTCCTGGCTCTATTAAACACTGGAAAAACGCTAATCTTTATACATTACCGATTTGTTTAGCAATTTATGAGAACGCAAAATATTTGACATAATTTCTGGATCTGCTCTCAATATAACCGGATACAATCCCACCCCCATGCAAACAGTGTAATGTTTATAATCTTCGAAAAATGTTGCTAAACCCATTTAATATAGCTAAATAAAATGGATGTAGGTGTATACCATATGTAATTTGTAAAATTAACTCTGATTTCAGGAATAGTTTTCACGTACTGCTCACATATCGTATTTTGTATAACGAGCCAATTATTGGGAAACCGTGCAGTACTGGAAAGTTTAGGCATGAAAACATTTTACATGTCCATAGCCAACGAAACAATAGAATTATAACTAGGATTTAAAATCTATAGAATAATTTAGCAACTCCATTGAAATATCTATGTACTTATTCGCACAATTGAAAACGCAATACTAATTTCAACCACACAAGTCGTTGATATTAAGTTTTCGGAGATATATTCTAAACCCTTGGGAATCCAAACCACTAATTTTTTTTTTCTTTGAAATAAAAATTCCAGCTTTTGCAAGTCAAGTTCACATTTAAATATGAAATCAGATTTTTGTATTTTGAAATGAAAGCTTATTGCACTTGAAATGGACCTATTAATGTCTTAAGTATATGAAAAACTAAAATAAATTAAAACTGAAATAGACAATTTAAATATAAACTTTAACGCAATATATTTCACTATAATTTTATGTGTTGTTTGACTTTATAATAGACATTTAATTGTTTATATTCATTTCTTATTATTATTATAACTGTATTATTTATTATCTTTCATTATTTAAATATGAGCCCGCAATTATGTATAAAAGTAGTTGTGTGTGTACTTATGGGGTGTTTACATCCATAAATATAGAATTCCAAAAGTGATCACTTAGCTCAAAAATGAAAAAATATATACAATGACAAAATAAGGTCCGATTTAAATAAATCAGATTTTTGATGGAATTGAAATTTTCCATTTTGGAACGAGAATTGATGGAGTTAAAAAAATTACTGTTGAAGTCATAATGAACAAATGACTCCATGAGCATGAAATAATTTTTTAACGATGTGAACAGATCTTAAGGTCTGTATGGTATTTAAGCAGAACACTGCAATAGGAGTTAAGATTATGTATGCCGTGTTCTCTCTAAATTTCGAATACAGAAAGAGAAGCAGACTTGCTTGATTGAATACGAAAGAACTAAAATATCGGAAGTTAATAATAACATACAAGAAGAGTAAATAAAGGAAAGGTAAACCATAAAAAGTATTACAATATAGATAAAATCGGTTATCATTTGACTTAATATCTGAATTTAATCAAAGCTTTTAATTTATGAGAATGTTGTTCTATTGCAGTTCAACTTGTAGTTTATATATACATACAAATTACTTTATAATATTTCACTATCTCCTACTTAATCTTAATTCAGGTTCCAACACGTATTTTAATGTTATATGACTGGTACATTTTAAGTTCTCAAATTTAAAATCAGTTTCAAATTTATAGTTTCGTATCAGTCCACATAACAAGATTTTCATTGCAAATAAAGCATATCGCCATCCTGTAAGCAAAATATAGTCAATCAACATATATTCATATTAGATTTATCACAGTTTACCAATACAATTCCTAAGCCCTTTTGAGAATGGAATATAAGCATTTTTCTGCTTTTCTTCAAAATTTTCTATTGAAAAACGTTCTGGATCAAATTTATCTGCATTTGGACCCCAAATATCAGTCCTCCGATGAAGATGAAATATTGAAATTATAATCTGAATATCTTTGGGAAAAACATGTTCACCGATTTGTGTATTCTTCATGACTTGACGTCCTATAACGGGAACTGAAGGAACTAAGCGAAGCGACTCATTTATTACGAGGTCCAAATATTGCAGTTGACTTAATTGATCGGAGTCAACATAAAAGTCTTTCTCTGGGAACACATCTAATATTTCTTCAAATAATCGCTGTTGTATTTCTGGATGCATTGCCAACATAACTAGAGTAGTGTAAACAGCAGTAGCAGTGGTCTCAAATGCCTAAAAATAGTTTAACATACAATTTTCTTATCAAATTGGGCATGTTAACTCACAGCTGAGACAATTGTAATGGATTCACTAATTATGTCATTCCATGTAAATTGTTGATTTTGGTATAATTTTATAGCTTGATCAATAAATATTTTTGGTTCTTTCCGTATTGAAGGTATTGCAGAATTTGAGACTATGTTGTTAAGATCACTTGTCTCCGTATTTGAGTTGTTATTGCTTGTATTTATACCTCTTTTTAGCTTAGCTTGAATTAACTAAAATATTCGTTAGTTGTTTTATGTAGTTCAAGTAAAAGTAAAAAATACTTACTTCATTTACGAACTGATATATTTGTTCCCTCTCTTTTCTAAATTTAGGATACAGCTCCAATATAAAACCGAGTTTCAAAGAAGATATCAATATTTCAGCAGAAATAATATCCATCACACTGTGACAGAAATGTTATTTATTTATATATAAACGTAACTTTACAAAATGACCTTACAAAGAATATATAGGCGCTAAGCCTTTCGATACTTGTTCACCTCTGTACATCACCTTACCCATAGTTGTTTCTAAATAAATTATTTGATCTTTTTTGTTATAACTTAACCTTTTTTATAACCAGTTAACACTTTTTACCTACGGTTATGCCTAAAGTCAAGGTTTGTAACGACTTTAAAATCTTGTGCTCCTTATTATCCACGAGAACGTTGTACCTTTCTATCAGATCGTCTTTAGCTTTATTAAATATTGGAAAGAAACTTACAAGTACCTTATTTGTAAACGACGGATCAATCATCTTCCGATTATGGACCCATTTAGTTGCTTATGTAAAACATTTTTTATATAACTTCATATGAACACATAATTTATTTTTGTATGTATTTTACCTGGACTTGCAACTAATCCACCTTTAAATGTAAGATCAAAGGGATAATACATTGTTTTTGCTTTGTTAAGCAGTTCTTTAGAGCGCAAAATGCTTGAAGCAATATCTGGATCAGCTGTCAGTATTATTGGAAATAATCCTATCCAGCAGCAAACGGTATGACTTTTGCAGTCTTTCATAATTTGTCCAAGCCCGCTTACTGCAGCTTAAATAAAGTAGATGACATATATTACAGATATATAAATATAATTAACACTTACAGTTTACAGTTCTTATTTTGTGTAACGACCCAATTATTGGGAAACCAAATTCAATCGGAAATTTCAGGCCAAACTTATATATTTTTCTTCGCGTCCAAATCCAATGAAACAACAAAGTCACGACGAGAACTGCAAGAACGGATTTCAAGACTTCATATGTTTTTAGTGATTCCATTTGAATAAGTCGCGCACTATTTCGTTCAATTTCAGAAACTGTATTAAAATTAACTGGAGAAGTTCTTTGAAATTTATACGAAAAATTGTTAAAATATTTAAAATAGGAGAATAAACAAGCTTAAGCATATAATTTTATTTACTCAGCTGAGCGGGTCATTTTTTTAAATTTTGCAAAAGTCTTAAACGGCTATATAATATACATTTTTGATCTTTGGATTTATTATATATGAAAAAATATAATTTGTCGTCTCCAGTTGCTTAAAAGTTTATTAAAATTTATATTCAACAAAACATAATTGAATACACAATTATTTTGACCTGTAGCCCCTTTTTGTTGCACAATAACGTGTTGTATTGTCGGTGTTAATACTATGTACAAGAGTATAAATGAATTTTTATTTTAGAATGTGGTTAGCAATATAAATATTATATTGTGGTACATATATTATACGAAGTGGATCAAATACCCGGCTAAGTAATGAAAACGCAATTTTTTGAAAATTAGCTCGACACTTAACGATCTTTCGAAATTTGGACACCTTTATAATGATATAACTTATCAGTTAATTCAATATGTAACTCAGTTTCCTATTCCACCATCATCACTTGATGCAAATCTCTTTCCCTGGAGCCTTTATTTTCAATTTGCACACAGCTAATATTTACTAGGGACCAAGTCTGGAGAGTATGGTGATTAAGGAAGCAGTTCGTACCGTAATGCATTTATTATTATTATTATTATTATTATTATTATTATTATTATTATTACTATTATTATTATTAAAAAGAAGGGATTGTGCTCTGTGACCTAAAAGATCTATTGTGTCCCTTACTTAGATAAGAGTGTTTCTCTAAGTCCGATTTCTTTAATGAAAGACAGTATAGAGCCTACCTTTTCTAGCCTTGATTCTTTATGATCCATAAAATACCCTCCTATGTGTTTCTTTCGCTTCTGCATCAATACTGGACATTCCCTAAGCATAAGGTATGCAGTTTCTCTCTCTTCTCTACAGTATCTGCAGTCTGAGTTGGATTGAATTCCTAACTTCGATAGGTGATTATTTAATCTACTGTGACCGGTCAATAATCCCGTAATAATTCTTAGGTTGTTTTTTGATTGTGCTATGCAATCTTTGAAGCGTTTTATGTTGTAAGTCCCTAACAGGATTTTAGATTGTGAGAGTCCTGGTAACCTTTCCCAATAGAGTTTTCTTTCTTTTTCCTCTGCATCATTCAGAAGAATATGTAGACCACAGAATGGTTCTAGGCCTATCATTCTTGAGGTTGCGCTTCTTCTTGTAAGTTTGTCTGCCATTTCATTGCCTTGGATACCAGCATGTCCCGAAATTCATATTAGCTTGTCAATGCACTCCCATACCAGTTTAGATGAAACCTGGTAGGATATGAGGGCCATTATAGCTGCCTGCTTGTCAGTCAGTATTGCGATTTTACGATTCCGGTAGTTACGTTCAAGGTTGAAATTGGCGCGTCTATCTATCGCGTATATTCCCGCTTGAAAGATAGTTACACTATATCTTCTCACTATATCTTGCCTGGTGCTTCTCACTATATCTTGCCTGGTCCATAAACACCAGCCTCACCAATGAGGGAGCCGTATGTATACCATATTATCATGTTTTCTTTTATTATTTGGTTTCTGGACAAGCCTTTCCAATTCTTTTTGTTGCCAAGTTCAGTTTTGAAGTTTTTTGTAAAGTTATACTTTACAATCATCCTGTCCGTTGGCATTTCAATTTTTGGGATTTGTCCAGCCAGAGTATTAGATTTTTTGATGCTGGTTTCCAAATTATGCAATAAATATTGATATATTATGTTGACTGCATGCATTACTTTGTTTTGATAAAAGAAAAGATTCTTTTATTAACTCTGATGTAAAAAACAATATAGACTTAGTCCTGAAGATATCTCAAAGTTTTGTTATTGAAATTAACTTATTGTACTTATTGCTTTCAATTAAATGATTTCGTCATAATAATCAATAGTTGTGAATCAATAATATTAATAAAAATACGATTATTTAATTGAAATGTCAACAGAGAATGGTCTTAACTGAATATTAACCCAACCGATTTATTAATTTATTTATTAATCGACTTAGAATATTATAGTGAAAGTCATAATGAACAAATAACTACATGAGCACGAAATGATTATTAAAAGATTAAAGATTTGCAATGGGAGATCATTTGGCAGTCATCAAGAATATGGGGCACAATCTGCTCCGGGCACACTCCACAAACATGGTCCTTTTCCAGTAATTAGAAGTGGCATGGCATGAGTAAATGTATGCATCTAGTAGGAATAAAAGACTAGGTCTTTCAGGTTTGGACTAACTTCTATCCTACATAGCACATTCCGCTAAATGAACTACCTTTTCTATAAAAATCTTCCACCCTTATAAATTAAGTATCCGAAATACTTTTCTTATAAATTGAATTTTAAAACAATATGCTAGCCGTCACATACCAATGACTCATACCAAAACTAAATTTCAGCAAGAGATTTTGTATACGTCATACGCACTGTTTATTTAGTCATCATAATAAAAGTGTTTATTTACGTTTATTTAGCAAAAATTATTTAATTTTTTATGAAATTTTATTATTCATGATCTTTCATAAAATTTTAATTTGAGTTCAACTTTATATTTGAGTGTTATGTTATTAGTGCATCTTAGATTTTCAAATTTAAAGTCAGTTTCAAGTGGGTAGTTTCGTATAAGTCCGCATAACACATGGTTTGCATTGAAAATAGAGTATACCGCCATTTTGTAAATAAGACAAGCCATATAATATATATATTCACTTTCCATTTTTTCATGGTTAATGTTTAGCTTCTTACGTGAATGGAATATAAGCATTTTTCTGCTTTTTTCCAACATTTTCTATTGAAAAACGTTCTGGATCAAATTTATCCGCATTTGGACCCCATATATCAGTCCTCCGATGAAGATGATATATTGAAATTAATATTTGAACATTTTTGGAATGATTTGTGTATCTTCAACAGGGGGAGCTAGGCGAATCGTTTCATTTATAACAAAATCCAAATATGGCAATTGACTTAACAGATCGCATTCAATGATAAAGTGTTTCTTCGGAAATACTTTCAAAATTTCGTTATATTATTGATTTTGGACTTCTGGATGCATAGTCAACATAACAAGAGTAGAGTAAATGCTACTTGCCGTGGTCTCATAACCTTGTAATTAATAATGAACTAATTTTAAGTATTTTTATCAATATATATACTTATATAGTGAACAATGTATATACTGACAGTAGCGACAATTGTATTTAATTCACCAAATTTATCATCCCATATAAACTGTTGATTTTGGTATAATTTCATAGCTTGAAATAGTTATTTTTCGTTGTTTTTGTAGAGAAGGTAGCGTACTAAAGTTCTTATTATTAAAAGGGCTTGTCTTTGTATATAAGGTTTTGTTGTTCCTATTTTTTGTACCTTTAATAATCTTAGCTTTTATGAACTGAAAAAATAATCAAAATTATTTTACACTTTCAAAAGCGGTGTTATGAGGTACTGACTTTATCAACGAACTAATTTATATATTCTTTTACTCTTTTAAACTTGGGATAAAGTTTCAATATGTAACTGAGATTTAAAGACCTGAGCCACTATAAGTACCAATACGCTGCATAAACAAATTCATTTTATTTATGTGCAAATGTCATTTCCTTTGATAAACTTACAAGGAAAATTTATTTGCTAAATCGTCTATTTCCTTTTACCATCGTTAATCATCAACTTACCCATAGTCGTTTCTAAGAAAAAAACTAACTGAATTATTTGTGTTATAACACTTATTACAAGCACTTTCATACCTACTGTTATATCTAAAATCAATGCTTGCAACTTATTTAAAATTTTATAATATTTATTATCGACCAAAGCGCTGCAGTTCTCTATTAAAACATTCCTGGCTCTATTAAACACTGGAAAAACGCTAATCTTTATACATTACCGATTTGTTTAGCAATTTATGAGAACGCAAAATATTTGACATAATTTCTGGATCTGCTCTCAATATAACCGGATACAATCCCACCCCCATGCAAACAGTGTAATGTTTATAATCTTCGAAAAATGTTGCTAAACCCATTTAATATAGCTAAATAAAATGGATGTAGGTGTATACCACATGTAATTTGTAAAATTAACTCTGATTTCAGGAATAGTTTTCACGTACTGCTCACATATCGTATTTTGTATAACGAGCCAATTATTGGGAAACCGTGCAGTACTGGAAAGTTTAGGCATGAAAACATTTTACATGTCCATAGCCAACGAAACAATAGAATTATAACTAGGATTTAAAATCTATAGAATAATTTAGCAACTCCATTGAAATATCTATGTACTTATTCGCACAATTGAAAACGCAATACTAATTTCAACCACACAAGTCGTTGATATTAAGTTTTCGGAGATATATTCTAAACCCTTGGGAATCCAAACCACTAATTTTTTTTTTCTTTGAAATAAAAATTCCAGCTTTTGCAAGTCAAGTTCACATTTAAATATGAAATCAGATTTTTGTATTTTGAAATGAAAGCTTATTGCACTTGAAATGGACCTATTAATGTCTTAAGTATATGAAAAACTAAAATAAATTAAAACTGAAATAGACAATTTAAATATAAACTTTAACGCAATATATTTCACTATAATTTTATGTGTTGTTTGACTTTATAATAGACATTTAATTGTTTATATTCATTTCTTATTATTATTATAACTGTATTATTTATTATCTTTCATTATTTAAATATGAGCCCGCAATTATGTATAAAAGTAGTTGTGTGTGTACTTATGGGGTGTTTACATCCATAAATATAGAATTCCAAAAGTGATCACTTAGCTCAAAAATGAAAAAATATATACAATGACAAAATAAGGTCCGATTTAAATAAATCAGATTTTTGATGGAATTGAAATTTTCCATTTTGGAACGAGAATTGATGGAATTAAAAAAATTACTGTTGAAGTCATAATGAACAAATGACTCCATGAGCATGAAATAATTTTTTAACGATGTGAACAGATCTTAAGGTCTGTATGGTATTTAAGCAGAACACTGCAATAGGAGTTAAGATTATGTATGCCGTGTTCTCTCTAAATTTCGAATACAGAAAGAGAAGCAGACTTGCTTGATTGAATACGAAAGAACTAAAATATCGGAAGTTAATAATAACATACAAGAAGAGTAAATAAAGGAAAGGTAAACCATAAAAAGTATTACAATATAGATAAAATCGGTTATGATTTAGCTTAATTTCTTAATTGAATCAAAACTTTTAATTTATCAGAATGTTGTTCTATTGCAGTTCAAGTTGTACTTTATATATACATACAAATTACTTTATAATATTTCACTATCTCCTACTAAATCTTAATTCAGGTTCCAATATGAATTTTAATGTTATATGACTGGTACATTTTAAGTTCTCAAATTTAAAATCAGTTTCAAATTTATAGTTTCGTATCAGTCCACATAACAAGATTTTCATTGCAAATAAAGCATATCGCCATCCTGTAAGCAAAATATAGTCAATCAACATATATTCATATTAGATTTATCACAGTTTACCAATACAATTCCTAAGCCCTTTTGAGAATGGAATATAAGCATTTTTCTGCTTTTCTTCAAAATTTTCTATTGAAAAACGTTCTGGATCAAATTTATCTGCATTTGGACCCCAAATATCAGTCCTCCGATGAAGATGAAATATTGAAATTATAATCTGAATATCTTTGGGAAAAACATGTTCACCGATTTGTGTATCTTTCATAACATGACGTCCTATAACGGGAACTGAAGGAGCTAAGCGAAGCGTTTCATTTATTACGAGGTCCAAATATGGCAGTTGACTTAATTGATCGGAGTCAACATAAAAGTCTTTCTCTGGGAACACATCTAATATTTCTTCAAATAATCGCTGTTGTATTTCTGGGTGCATTGCCAACATAACAAGAGTAGAGTAAACAGCAGTAGCAGTGGTCTCAAATGCCTAAAAATAGTTTGATATAAAATATTCTTAGCAAATTTGTGATATGAGAACTCACACCAGCGATAATTGTAGTGGATTCACTAATTATTTCATTCCATGTAAACTTTTGATTTTGGTATAATTTCATAGCTTGATCAATAAATATTTTTGGTTCTTTCCGTATTGAAGGTATTGCCGAATTTGAGGCTATGTTGTTAAGATCACTTGTCTCCGTATTTGAATTGTTATTGCTTGTATTTATACCTCTTTTTAGCTTGTCTTGAATTAACTAAAATATTTGATAGTCGTTTCATGTATTTAAATTAATAGAAAAAAATACTAACTTCATTTACGAATTGATAAGCATGTTCCCTGCATATTCTATATTTCGAATAGAACTCCAATATTAAACCGAGTTTTAAAAAGCACACCAATGAATGAGCCGTTATAAATTTCATAAGTCTGTAACATATAAATTCGATTGAACGTTATTTTTATGTATAAAATAAAACCTTTAGCGTTATTTTTATGTATAAAATAAAACCTTTACCATTATTTTTATATATAAAATAAATGAGCTTACGAAGAAAATATAGTCGCTAAGTCTTTCGATACTTGGTCACCTCTGTGCATCACTTTACCCATAGTTGTTTCTAATAATATATGAATTATTTGATCACTTTTATTATAACTTTATCTATACCAGTTAACACTTTTTTACCTACGGTTATGCCTAAAGTCAATGTTTGTAATGTATTCAAAATCTTGTGCTCCTTATTATCCACGCGAGCACTACACCTTTCTATCAATTCGTCCTTAGCTTTATTAAATATAGGAAAGAAACTTACAAGTACTTTATTTGTAAACGACGGATTAATCATCTTACGGTTATGGACCCATTCAGTTGCTTATGTAAAATATTTGTTATGTGATAAATCAAAATATAAATATATGAATATTTTTATATATATTTTACCTGGACTTGCGATTAAACCACCTTTAAATGTATAATAAGCTGGATAATACATTGTTTTTGCTTTGTTAAGCAATTCTTGAGAGCTCAAAACACTTAAAGCAATATCTGGATCTGCGGTCAATACGGTTGGAAATAATCCTAACCAAAAGCAAACGGTATAACTTTTGCAGTCGTTCAAGATTTCGCCAAACCCGCTTATTACATCTTTAATAAAGTAGATGAAATGTATTATATTAAAGATATATAAATATAGTTAACACTTACAGTTTACATTTCTTAGTTTGTGTAACGATCCAATTATTGGGAAACCAAATTCTATTGGAAATTTCAGGCCAAACTTATATATTTTTCTTCGCGTCCAAATCCAATGAAACAACAAAATTACTACCAGAACTACAAGAACGGACTTCAAGACTTCATATGTTTTTAGTGATTCCATTTGAATAAGTCGTGTACTATTTCGTTCAATTTCAGAAACTGTATTAAAATCAACTGGAGAAGTTTTTGGAAATTTATACGAAAAGTTGTTAAAATAATTGAACTTGGAGAATAAACAAGGTAAAGCATAAAGTTTTATTAAATCAGCTAAGAGCGTCATCTCTGTAGTTTAACATGGCTATACAATAGTTGTTTTTGATCTTTGGACTTATCATTTATGAAAAAGTATAATTTGTCGCCTCTAGTTGCTCAAAAGTTTATTAGAATTTATATACAACAAAACATAATTTGATATAAACTTTTTTTGACCTGTAGCCCCTATTTGTTACACGATAGTGTTTTGTATTGTTAATGTTAATACTAGATAAGTCTTTTCGTATTTTTATTTTTGATTGTAGTAAGCAATATAAATAGTTTCAGTATGATGGACACATTTTACGTGTAGACTTATATATATTCATATGTATATATATATATATGTAAGAAGAGACGAGTTCGTTGATATATTGGTATGTTTAGTTTTGTTTCCCAAACTTTTCAAAAACGCACAGCTTTTCAACAAGTACGCTAGACTTTTCTAACAGATCATCCTTAAATGTGGTAAATACTGAAAAAAGTCTTACAAGGATTTTTATTTGTAAATGATAGATTAACCATAACGTACCATAACTGACGGTTATGGACCCATTCGTTTGCTTACGTAGAACTTAAAGTCTGTATTTTTCGTATTTTATTATTTTATTTTCTCAACTGAACTTACAATAAGTCCATGTTTCAATACAGACGCGATCATACATTGTTTTTGCTTTATACGATATAATATTTGGATCTGCTGTCAATGTGATTGGAAATAATCTCACCTAGAAGCAAATGGTATAAATTTTGCAGACATTTATAATTTAAGTAAACCCGCTTATGACAATATACTCGTATTATAAATGTTGAACTATGAGACTAAACTTTAATGATTTATTTTTGAATAAAAATGTGAGGCATAAAATTTTATTCGGGGTCAGGTCAAGTTTTGATGTGACGACATATTTTATTATATTTGTTTAAAGTTTTAGGATATTATTTAATATTATTTTTTTAACTTTGCATTTATTATGCGAAAATAACAAGCCACATTTAATTGTTTCCAGTTGTTACGTATTTAAATTAAGTTTAGCGTATGACTTCATGTACTATAATTTTGACTGTGTATGCTACACAGTAATTTCATGTGTTTTTTTTTAAATTGTACAGACATGAATATAGTTTCACTCTACGCTTTGACAGAATAATTATTTTACTGACTACCACAGTTGTAAGTGATGGATTGGCAAGGATAAATTGCTTAAAACGTCGAACCACAGTTTAACTTTTTTACTTAATGGCATTAGTTCTTAAACACAATTTCAAGCTACGTTTGGACACTATTCTATATATTTTTATACAGAAGGTTATTTGATTACTCTGATTAAGCCCACATTAGCATCTTGTATTAGTTTGAAGTTCAAACAATTCTGTTGGTCGTCTTTCTTAAATATTCGTTACTATGCGGTTGCCTCACAGAGGTACTTGTACTACGAAGTTTATCTCATAGCATACTTTTGTTGCCACTTAATTGATTTGAAACTGTCTATGTAAAAATCTTTCTTAATTCAATTCAAATATTGTGTGAGGAATCATGAGCATTAAAATATCTCCCAAAAATCGAGTATAACGTCAATAAGATTTTGATGGGTACTCAGTGGTAATCCATAACATATTATAGAAAGTTTAAGTGCCGTAGGAGAAGGACGGCGATCGGGCATAAGGTTGCAGTTTTTTGACTCAATTCATATGCATACTTCTCTAAGAGTACTTTATAATTTTGCTTTATGCTGTATTGATATCATATCGTAGTCAGTCAAGAACCACCTGTCCCGTAGGTATGAATTGACTATAGTTAGTGATGTTGTTTTTTACAAATTTGGCTTTAATGTGAAAATTGTTTGATTGTTGTAACTAAATTTTATATGAAAATATTATATGGTGCTTTGAGATATAGAAAATATTCTCAATGTTTTATACATGATGAACTCTTAATCATTTACCATACTTACCTAGTATATTAATCTATATATAACACCTTTTATTGTTCAATTAAAATTTAAAAATTTTAACAGAAAGAATATCCTATCAAAAACATATCAAATGTTGATTTATTTTTAATGGAAAAATTTATTTTATTTTTATTTTTATAATTTAATGAGTGTAAAATAGCAATAATAATAATCATTTTTTTTCTCGGCATTAATATTCTTATATCCTTCTGAAATTTTTTACTGCTAAATTTTTCCTCCGCTTTATCAGACTTGCTGTGTGTAAACACAATCCTTCATTAAACAAACACAAATATTAACAAAATGGATTTTAGGTAAATTTTTACGAATGTTTACTGAAGCAGTTAAATCACCTGAGCTAAGGCCTTTTTAACGCTTTATTAAATATTTTTCACATTTTCACTTTTTGTTATTTACAATAAATATTGGTAAAGTAAATAAATGGAATGCCGTAGGTTTTATTAGACATCCATGGGTTATACCAAACCCTTGTATTGTATGATGATGAATAAATAGTTTTTAGCAGTGGTTTCCAACCGGTGGTCCGCGAGAAGATTAGAAATAGTCCGTGAATCACATTTGGCAGGTATAGATACATAACTTGTAGTTTTTCCAGTGAGACCCCACTTATTAGGAAATAAGCACAAGAAATTTCCAAGTAAATATATACCTATTTGATAGCTTATATAATGCACCTATGCACTTATACAATACATTGTTATTCTTAAGCTATGTGGTCCCTACGAAAAACAAAAATGTCATAGTGGTTCCTGTTCAAAAAAAAAAAAAGATTGGAAACCACTGGTTTATACCAACGCCAAAAAAAAATCACTTCTGTTTGTCATAACAAAAACACATTTTAGAAAAATAAAATAAAGAGGTTTTTCTGAACAGTAGTAAAGCACAACAACAAAAATTCTTTTATTTTATATTAATTAATTGAATTTTTGACTGACCATACAGCTGTTTCGAGTATTGCCTAATACCCATCTTCAGTAGTTTTAGAAGTAATTCTTTTATTTTATCATTCGTATATAATTTATTGAGATTACAAGTACCAAGAATTGAACTCTTGCCTTGCCAAATTTGAAGCTCAGAGTCAGCGCTGCTTAACCAACTGAGCCAAAGCTGTATTTGATTTCTATGTTCGCACATTTTTCTAGAGTTTTGTTAATTTGCTGTGTTTTTAATAACAAATTCACTTGCTGTGTTTATATTGGAACGAAATCATAAACCAGCTGTAGAATAATTGAATTAATTAATTAAATTGTTAGTTTTTATTTGTTAAATTTGAATTCTATTCTGTTTGTAGAGGCATTATTTGTTGCATGATTTATATATTCTTTCTATGTATAGAACCTAATCTTGCAGTCGCACGGGCGAGACCAATATTTTGTGATTTATATTCATGAAAAATGATATATATAATAAGTAAATACTTTGAAAACAAAATTAAAACTAATGAATTAACTCTTCACATTAGCTTTTTCATAGACTTCTATCGAAAAATAAAAAATAATTCAAGTCAATATATTTTTTTTTTCACTTTGTTTATAAATCTTGGTCTACTCTCAAACAATAATTTTGTTTTTCAACTTCAAATCAATATTGAATAAAAGTTGAAACCGGCGTATTCTTCAATCGTCTACAGCTTACAGAATATCTCTTCGAACTTATTTCATTTTTGTTTTGAATTTAATATACAAAATCTTGCTGAGTACAACGCAACTCTTTTGGATGTTAATTTCAATCCATTTAGTCAACGTTTTGCCACTTGTTGCTTAATATCTAAAGCAACTTATTACAGTAGAGATACTTTTTGCTCTCAGTAACTTTCATACAATATTCAAAATTGGCTCGAATCAAACTTGAAACACTTTTGTATGATGCTAAGTATTATACACTAGTCTACAAGCTTAAACTTTGACACACAACGTGTAGTAATTTTTCACGTTGTTCACTATATTTTATTTAGTGAAATATAAAATAGAAGTATAAGATTCATTTTATAGAGGTATAATTAGAGTAGGCAATCGCTAGCTTAAACTGACGACATTAGGTGATAGCTTTAAGTAAATAATCTATAAAATATGGTTTATTATTGTATGTTTTTAATTATTAATAAAAAATATTCTAGTATAGTATATACTATATATTATATATTCTTTAATATACTATTCTAGTAAAGTAGTATGTATTTCTATTTGAAATTAATGAAAGAATTCCAAATACAAATTTTTAATTTCAATTTAAGTGATCATATGACTGTTATACTGCCAAATATCTATCCCCAGTGGTCTTTGGGAAAATCTATTGGTTTCATTTCCAGTAAATAATTTTAAATTATGTAAGTATCAGGAATTATCAGTCTCAAATTTAAACCATGGACTCTATTGTTAATATACTCAACATACATATAATTTGCATTATTCAAGTAACCATTTTTGTTTTTAATTTTTATTTTCAATTGGCGATTTATGATCCCTTTTTCTAGTCTACAAAATAATTAAAAATTGGAGATTATAGTTCGACTGTTCAAAATTTAAAACGGCGCGGAAACCTGAACTAGTCGAGATTTGGAGGATTTTCAATTCAGCGATATCACAAAATGTGCAGTGATATCATAAAAGCCTCACATACGTCCACCTAGGTATATCTTTTATTTAGGCATTAAAGCAGTATTTTGCTTCAAGAATATAATTTGCGGTAAAATCTGCTTCTCAATAAAAGTTGCAACTTCTTTTGGACTATGTTTAGATTCTTGGGAATAAAATAAAATACCCTGTCAGAGCTCCTTCTTTTAACGTTCGAGTACCTGGTATATTCTTTATTCTCTCTTAATTGTATTCTTATTGTATTCTTAATAGCTTTATTGTCTCTAACTGAATACAAATTAAGATACAATTCGAAAGGGATATTCCCCCTGGTCAACTATAATATTCATAGTTTAAAACGTTTTAATTAAACTCTTAAGTTTACATGTATACTGTTAAAGCTATTATATTACTAGTATTAAAGTACTAAGGCGGGTATAGATTTTCAATTTATATTTCAAAATACATAAAATCAGTAATTCTTTAAATTGATATTAATTAAATACTCTACTCAAAGTAATTTTCAATATATAACACCAACAAAAAAATTTTTTTATTACTTAAATGTTACTGTCACCTCATGCACCTTTATTCATATTAAATGTTAATTTTGTAAATTATTTGGATGTATTTTCAAAAACGTTTTGGACTCAAGCTGCTAAATTGAATTCAATCGTCAAAGCTAAATCTTTTTGACGCTTTAATAAATATTTTCACAAAAATTTGCATTTTATTATTAATGTTCGGTACAGAAATTGCTTGAAGTGTTCACCAAATTGAAATCCACTTCTGTAAGCCACTTCTATATATTAAAGGAAAATATTTTTAATGAAAATGTCATTTTTTGACAAGATAGACGTTACATTTGTAAAAAATTTTAATTATCCTGACATCCTCATAAAAGTTATATATAATATATATATGATACAATATAACATATAAGTAAACTGTTAAAAAGAAATGTTAACACTAATTTTAAATACGTACTATAAAATATATTTTATTTTACATTAAAAGTGATTTTAAGTTCAGTTATGACGATAGTAACTATTTTACTTAATAGAAATTATTGTATTTAATAGAAAAATTTCGAACAGTACTGAATTGCAACAACAAAATTTTTATTTATTTTTTATTTATTCATTATTTGACTTTATATACATAAAAATATTTGATGTTGCTTTCAGTACTGTTCGAAGCCTTACTATTTATTTTTTTTATAATAAAACATGTTAACACTACTACTAATTTAGATTAAGCTACGGATGGTACTGATGAACTAACGAGGAAAGTATTTGTCATACAAGCAGCTCTTATTTCACATCATTTAATCTGGCTAAGTCTGCTATTATCATCAAATGTTTCATATATCAGGTTGTAGATGATAAAGTGCTACAAAAGTTACGCCTAGTAGATATAATAGTAAAACCACTATGATGTGGATGAAATCCTTGTTAACTTTATCGCTAATAAATAGAAATATAAAGCAGTTATCACTTATCTATTCGATAGCAAATATCCAAAATCGAAAATTTCTCATAAAGAAAGTATTTTTCATTTTATTGTTAGGTAAAGCAGTCTTCAATTATCTTTAGTAAATATAAAGTAGCTATAGTAGTATAATATTAATAGTAGCTATATAAACTATTGAACATTAAATGTTTTTATACTCGATCTAATCTCTCTGTCCAGACCATTAACCAAACAGTTACTTGATAACGAAGATCTAGAAACAAAACGTTGAAAAGACACCTAAATTTAATCGAACTCTTGAATAGTGTTTTCCATTAAACTAAGCAATCACCACGTTTACACAGTGTTTAATAATTTCATATGCTGATAGTACTTCCACAAAGCTGCAACTATTAGAGCCAGTAAGGATCTAGAATATCATGAGTATACCCTTGTTAACAACTGACATCAGAGTAAGTGCTTTGTTCTTTATGTTCATATTCACTTTGCAGATGATATATTGCTTAAATGGGCACATAAGTCTACGAATGTAACTATAAAGCTATTGTGGTGACACTGGTAATAATCTCGCATCATCACGGCTACTAAATGCTACTAAACTCGTAGCTAAAAATAAACTGCAGTGAAGCTGTGCTCCATTCTACCACACGTTGCAGCGAAAGACATAGAACCGTAGTGACGTACAGCATGTTTATAAGGTATACTCGTGTAATGGAGACTAATTGTATTCAGCACTTTAAACTATCATTCTTAAGTTAATATATTTCATATATGAGATTACATCTTATATAGAATCGATTTAGTTTTGGTACGTAACAAACTTATCGAAACTTCGTTCTTAATTGTTTAGATAATAAATAGCTTAACTAGTTATTAAGTACATAATATCAGTTAATCTAAAGAATATTTAATCAAAATCTTAAAAGAAACACTGAGCAGTATGTGTATGTGTATTATCGATAATACAATATTATTATAATATTATTATAATATTATTATAATATTATTATGAAAATTAAATTCAGATCAGAAACATTTTTTCTAAGCAGAACCATTATAATAAATATTATTGAAAAGGTATATATAATATATTTGTATTATTTTAATTTAATAGGTGAGGTTAGGTGATACCCGCGATCCCAGGGGGATCCACTTAGGCCCACAGGTCCATTGTGCTACCGTATTGCTGAAAACCCAAGGGCTAAAACCACCTAGAACCTTTGATGAAGCTTATAATGATCTTTAGAAGGAGGTCTTGAAGTTCACCAAGATCCTCAAAAAAGGAAGCTCACAAAAATTTAAGGCGACAACGTGCATGTGCCGGACATTCTTACCAGAACTGCGGCAAATATAGTTGAAAGGGAGATTGAGTCTCCTAGCATGATTACCTATAATACAATGACCTGTTAGTAAACCTACTACAAGACTGATATCTTTACGGGAAATCTATAAGAGAGATTCATTTAATATATTTTTATGATAAATTTCACACAAAATATTTTTAATACTTATATAAAAGTCATAACTCTTTAAAATTGAAATAAATAAAACTAAATTGAAACGTTAAAGAGCAAAACAAATTGTAATATTGTTATGTACAGGTACTCTTAGGGAAAATATTAAATGCAGCACTTCTAGCAACAGACTTGTGTTAAGATATTAAATTCTCTAGCAGATCTGAGATAGAGCATTTACTGGTAATGGCCATTTTAACTGCATCCTCGCTTACGGCGCTTGTACTTCTACTGCAACGAACGTTTATCTAAAAAACACATTTTCACGCAGAATATAAAATTAAGTGGAAAACAACTTTAATGGCATAACATTACAGTAACGGTTACCGGAAATTACTTAAGAAAACTAGGAAGATGGAAAGGACGAAGTTTATATGATTTATTCAATTAAAAATGGTAACAAAAATTTTTAACATTATTTATTAAATTTTTTAGAGAAAATATGAAAAAAATTTTATGCTTCAAATAACACATAAATCAATGAAATGTAAATATGCTAAGATATATCTACTTGAGGTTAAAATTTGATATTATAAATTCCATTAGAAAGATTTCATTTTTATAACAGATGGAAGGAACTAAATTTGATTTAAGCTGATTGCAATTAGAAATATGTCTGAAAGACCTGTGTAAACAGTAACCATAAATATATATTTTCCGTTTCTGGGTAATTTTATTGGTTTGCGATTTTATTGTAATTTTGCAGTTACCATTTCCTTATGTCATACTCCTTTATTTTTCACTTGTTGGTTTCCGATATTTAATTTCTAATTATCGAAATCATAATATAAAAGGATACTTTACATTATCTCCTTATCTTGACAGCAGTATCTGCCTTTCCAATTCAAAAATTGTTATATCTATAGCTGGTGTATTCAGCTACACTGCCCTTTGATGGTTTCGCATAAAGTTTTTAAAACACATTTGACCTTTTCTCTTTTATAATGTTTATAATATAAAACCACATATATATTTCTAAAATTCTAGTTCAAGTCTTCTAAAGTTTCTTTGGAGGCTCTATGCTCCACGCGGAGAAGAGAACAACAGTAAGTAGGTAAGTAAAGTTTCTTTGACACTTATTATAGAATAATTTCTTTAGATCTTCTGTATTGTCAAATATATATAGAATGTTACTAATCTTTACAACACTTATTGTAGTCTAGTATTTTAATTTTTTATTTTCTGTACTTTTATATTATTGAAAACGTTATCAATATAGCGATTTTTGAAAGTAGTTGGTCAATTTTTTATTATTGTTAAAAAATAAAAATTAAAAAAAAAATATACAAAAAAAAAATTATTTAAAGAATAATTAAAAATTGACCAATTAGCCTGTGAAAATACTATATACCAAATCTTTTAGTCATAAAATAATATATATGTTAAACATTTTCTATTAATCTTTTGATATTTATACATACCTATGTACGTCTATCACATTAACAAGGTCAAGCAAGAAATTAGTATCTTATTATGATAAAGTTAATCTGTTAAGCCGTACTCTAAAGCTGCTAGCGCGTTATCTTATTGGGCTTTCTTGTTGGTATTACTGTCTCCAGAAAGATGTTTTCCTCTGAGGGGACTAAATACCATCTTTGCGTAAAGGGTACTGAGAATCCAAATTAAATTCTTTTTGAATAATTTAATCCGATTTGAGTTTGGGGAAGAGAATTCCCTCGTTTCTGTTAGAAAAATCTTAACACATTGAATAAAATTCAAGTATTCTGATATTCATACTGAAAACTGGATGCTTTCTGTACTGTTAGGTTAAGTTGTAGCACAAAATCTTTGCTATGGTCGTTGCCTCTACTATAGTAACAGCATGAATCTCCTTTTTTTCTGCATTCCTCCTCAAAACTCTGGCTTGCATTTAAAGGATTGGGTGTCTTCTATTTGTAATATTCGATACAAAAAAATCTAGTATAGTAGGTGTGGTCTAACTATTATCTGTTTTCACCTCAACATTTTTATCTTCAATGAAAGAGCTCAGTGTCTTTTATTCGTAGAGGTTCGATTGGAGTATAAAAAATATTTTGTAGTAGCGAGACTTCATTTGTAATCTATTTATTAAGACATATTATTATTCCTATTTCTCTGTAAATTACTTTATTTTGAGAAAGCTGAAATTATTATAAACTGAGTCACTGAAGTTTATAATAAAATTTCAATAAAATCTTTAATGAAATTATCGTTGACCCAGATTTAAAAAAACTTAAACTCAGAATATTGCGTAAACTATTCAAAAAAAGGTTGAAATACATATTCTAAAAAGAGCTTGAAAAATATCAAGGAAAATAAAATCAATAAATGGCATTTTCAGAACTTCGTAAAGCGAAAACATTTGTTCCAACTTTGAAGTGTCCGACCGTCATGCAAAGTTAACGTGTTAATAAATCCTTTTCAACGCATTTGCGTTTGACTTCCACGAAGGTGTTGTACTACCTGCTGTCCACAGATCGTTTATTCAATCGTTAGTTTAGTAAAGTTCAGTATTTATAAAAGCTTCAGAATTAATTAATTTAGGTTTTGCAAGTGAACTTTCAATAAAGTTCTTAACTTTTATGTAAAATAATACGAAATTATTTATTAAAGCAGTTTAAAATTGAAGCGCACATCATCAAGAGAACGAATGATGTTTCCTCTAATAATATTGATTAAAATAATAAATAAGTTTTTAAAGAAAGTACTGATGGTAATGATGATGCTGATGCTGTCAATCTTTGTTTTACTTAATGTTATCAATGTTAAGTTATAGAGTAAATTTGAACGTACCTTCATAAGTATTCTTGCAAATAATTATTCTCCCATTGGGGTTGTATCGAACTGTTTGAGATAGTTTGAGGAAACACAATATATTTTTGTGTCAATGATTCGATATCGTGATCTACAGAATTTCTTTGATATTAAAATACACATTACAGAACGATTGCTATGAAGCATAATATAGTACAAAGTTTTTTGATAAACTTTCTTTTAACTATAGCCAATATTCATCTCTATATTTACTCCAATTGAAATGATGAATCTTAATTAAATTTCAGATTAAATCGTTGTACTAAAAACTATAATGTTTCTTATTTCTTACTTTCTTTTTATTTAAAGGATTTCAATTGAATTGATTTTCAAATACCTTGGCCACAAAAGGAAAAGTTGAGAATGGCAATTGTGGTTGTAGAAGCAAATTTGGAAATGAGTTTCTAAATAATTGATATAAGAAACTAAAATACCATTTCAAACAGAAATGAAATTGAATTGAAAATAAATGAAACTAAGTTCATTTGAATTGTCACCAAAAGTGCTTAATTGAGTGTGAATTTGAAACAAATTGAAACAAAGTAGTGTTTAATTAAATCTACACTTAAATGACCTTTATTTCGTACTTGGATCACATAGAAAAAGCTATTAAAAGGTGATTGAGTTTGAATATTATTAAATATTCAAACCTTTCACATCCATAGTAAAGAAAGAGTATGTTGCGCTTGTAATGTAATGAATGAGACATCAGACATCCAAATAAATGTAGAAATGTCGTATTTCTATATATATAGCTGTCAGGAGGTCCCTCTATGGGGAAAGGTTTAACAATTGTTACTGATGAATCATAAACAATGGAGTGTTTTTCATAGAAATTGAAGAAATCTTCCTACTTTACACTTCCAAATCATTACAGTTTTTTAGGCGGAAATGAACACCATTAGGGAAGCTATAGCTTGTCTGGATCATATACAAAGTCCTTGAGTTTAGTCCAATTTACATCTAGAACGGTTTTTAACTGCTATACATTTCTAAACGCGCACAGAACATTTTTAATCTAGGTTTCCGATCAGAGAGATATATTCGGCAATTGCAAAGCAGACAAACTAGCCAAAAGCAGTGTTTCAGGACTTTACTCGAAACACCTAACAGATTGTCGTAAATGTCGCATATCGTAATGTAAACTGTTACTCTGTCTGTGCTGAACTTTTTAATAAACGAGGGAAAAAATTGACGATATGCAGCCATCTGTATGCAAAATGAATATGTTCCGCTGAAAGGAAATCTTACTGAGATGCACCGTAGAGACATCGAATTTGTGGCAGGTTTATTTACAGATCATTATTAACTATGCTAGAAAATTGAAACTATTCTTCAATCATACAGTGAAAGTGTAGATTTTCATAATAACTGTTAGAAGAAGGAAGTCATCTTAGGGTAAGTTTTTCGTCATTAAGAACTTATAAGAGATGTGTACAGTTGACCCAATAAAATTTTTGCAGTTTGTAACTGAAACTATCAGGATTTATCGGGATTAAATAAGATGATGAAAGGTGACACTATGAACCTAGGCCTAATTGAGTCCCAAAATTTTCTTTTAAGACCTGCCAGAAGCATCCCAATATATGGAACTTTATATCATGTAATATGCTTCTGTTAAAAATAAATCATTTTAATTTAATAAACACATCTTCTCATCAATTTCCAACGCACCATCTTCTACGCCATTGAACAGCAATCTAGAAATTACTTCAATTTAATTCAAATCATATAAAACGCCACGATTTTAGAGCGAATACATCTAATCGAAACTGCAGGTTAATATTATTTAAACCCATTAAGTAAGATGAATGTTGAGACCCTTGAGTTTGTACCCTCGGTTGGTGCTGTTAAATCAATTCTACTGCATATTTACTGTATATTTTTTGTCATTCCATGTTGCAAAAATAATATCTCAAAATGAAATGAGGTTTAATATATGATAAAAGGTAAATTTACTCCCTACTGTTAATAATTTCCACTAAATTTGATTTATATACTTTATGCAGTTCAACGAAATAAAATGAAAAGAGTTTAACGAAACCGAAAATGGAGGGAATTATTTTTACTTAAGTAAATGAGGACGGTAAGCAAATATTATATATATGAATTACTGCACCCTAAAATGGAAAAACCAAACTTTAGTGCTTTGCGTTTTGGTTCCAAAATTGCAAATAATTTTCTATTTTTGAGAAATAAAGTGAAATACATAATGTTGCACAAATTCTACACCATTCCTACCACAAAGAAATAAACCAAATTTGCAATGCAAAATATTGCAAGTTGAAATGTTTTAGTTATGAGTAAATAAATGAAGGTAGTACTCCTTATGTGCTATAATATATAACCAGGAAGACTTGCATTTTTCTTCATTAAAATTAAGATATAAGTGGAAAAATTTTCAGTCATATAAGTAGAGATGGGTTAAGAGATGGAGGAAAATGCTTCACTTACTAATTGATGAAATAGCATACGTTTTCTTAAGGTTGAATTCCTACATTACGACGGTTGGTATATATCTGATAAATTACTATAATTAAGTAATTATCCTCCATAGAACGGCGATTGAAGTTTGTTCAGTATTTATTATTTATTTTTCTTAATAGAACATATATATCAATTGCACTTATAGCATATATTGAATTCATTAGTTACTATTTGACCCTGTTTGACTTAGACTATGTATTAGTTAATATGCTTTCTTAAAAGCTTTAACTGATAGTTTTAAACAATTAATAAATAACATTGTGGAATAAGGACAAAAGGGATAAAATAATAGAACGGTTCAAACAGTAATAAAGAAACAACAACAAAAATGAAATAAGTAATGTAGTAGCAACAACAAAAATTTGATTAATTTTGAATTAATTAATCAACTAAAAATTTATTAATTTTTAATAAATTAATAAAATTTTTGTTGTTGCTTCTACATTACTTATTTCATTTTTGTTGTTGTTTCTTTATAACTGTTTGAACACTGCTAGTTTCTTTAGGTCTTTCGCGCCACATTTGAAAAAAAAAACATATTCTTAAAAAAAGAAAAAATAATATTTCGCCATATATCATAATAAAATATATTATTGAGTATAAGTCTAATAAGTTTGTAAAATTGTGTAATTTTTCAATATTGTAATTCAAACAATTTTATTTCATTAATTAAATTAATCAATTTTTATTATTATTTTTTTCATGTGATAATAACCACCTTCCCTCTTTGGATGATAGAGAGCTGTCAAAGGTGTGGGTATGCGTCTGTCCAAGTGGTCAGTATACAACAATAGCGATTAAATTACTGTAGAAATAAGTTATGCGTAACGTTATAAATATATCAATTAAATAATGCTATTTGTGCTCGACAGCTTTATGAAATGAAAGTCTTCAAATGTATCTGCCCAGCTCCGCATAACCGTTTCCTGATGAAGCTCGCGCCTAATAGGAAGTATAATAAGGAGATACTTGGATTATTGAACCACAGGTACTTAAAAAATAAAAAAAAGAGGTTAAAATGAATTTATTCATTGAACTAATATATATATATAACATATTATTTTCTTACAAATTTTTAAAAAATATTTTTCGTTTCTAAATCACTTTTCACAAAACTACTAAAATTAAAATGAGAGCTTCAGTTTTAATTTCTGAGCAATGAACTGTCAAAATACAAATGCTGCCAAATTTAACTCATTTTAAATGAGTTGCCATATTTTGAGTTAAATACAATAAAATGAAGATGGGAAAAATACTTAAAACAAACTTGTTGTGGTCTTACCCAGGACACGTAGCCGTACCATTGTTAAAATATAAAAGCAGATTTCATCCTTTTCGATTTATTATTATCATATCAAGAAATGTATTTCAATTCTGTTCAGCCCATGCCACACACATTCTCTGAAATACTATTTTAATAATAACTTTCCTCACTAACTGGATCAGGTATGCGCTATGCAAATATTTTAATTTAAAATTCTTCAACTGTTGAAAGCTAAAAGCAACCAACCAACCCGTCATATTAACGTCAACTGAAAAAAAAAATTAAAAAATATTACACAGCAACACGACAAATGCAGTAAAGTGCAATTTTTACAGTTCAGAAAAGGTAAAAATTTTAAAATAAATTGCTGAAATATTTGGATTATCCTTCCACAGTTGATGATATGCGAAACTGTTACCACGAATATTGCAAAATAATGCATTCCACTTTTATGTATAAACAAAAATATATATACGAGTATTTTCGCGCAGTCATTTTACAATAAAAAAACGGCACATCCATCGCACTTAACGTATTCGGTGACTGTGTCTGTTCTAGAAAAACGTATGAAATATTCTATAGCTGCCGTATAACAGACAGGACCAGCTACTTGCCATTCACCACATAGTCAACATTCCAGTGTATAAGGAACGTCATTTTTCCGTTGCTTAAGTAATAATGTAAGCGCATTCACTCCTTCAATTATTCTCACAGTTCACTTTTCAATTTAAGGTGTTTTTAATTTTCCATAATTCCATATAAATTAGTATCTTTCTCCAGTAATATTTTTAATATCAATTTTTGGCAGTTACTCTTTTAAAGTGTCATAGCATTTTAAAGTGTGTGTTTAAGAAAGCGGAATGAACCAATTATAAGTCCTGATCGAATACTACAAAGTTAATAAGTAAAATTAAAAGCAAAGTTATAAAATTACATAAATTTGTATAAATTATAAAATAATTAATTAATTTTAGATACATCCGTTGCTTTTCTCAATTTTTGACAGTGAATATTCTGGTTCATATTCGCACTATAAGTCGTAAATTTATGTAGGATCAAATAACGTTCAATACTTCTACAGCTAACTTAACAGTGTTCTGTTATTAACATTTATATGCAAATTCGATGAACATGGCTAGCTTGGTGAAAACTTTTTTCTGTTTATGATTTATTTGTAAGTAATGCAGTAATTAACTGATAGTCTTCTATTTTAAAAAATAAAAATTAAAAAGTCACATTACATGTAATATCACAGTTAACAGCGTTCTGTTATAAACACTAATGTAAAAAGCTAGCTTTAATAAATGAATTAAAAAATTCACTGGCTATGACTTGATTGGCGTGTCCTTTTTATTTCTATTTTGCCTATGGTTTATGTATAAGTAATTTAGGGATGCAGTCCAGTTTTCCATTTTTAATAAATAAATTATTGCATTTTTTTATTTTCAACAAATATTTATTGATTCTATTGAGCGATGTTTCAAGTTTTAAAAATATTTCAAACTTAAATGATTAAATGAAACTTGAAGTTTTCAAATGAATAAGATTAATATTAATTAATAATACTTTTTGAGTAATAGCAATCAGACTACTAAATTTATGAACCCAGCATTGTTGAGCAATTTTTAAAAAATTTCTATTTGAAATAATTATTGAATATATAATTCTTCAATAATATGATGTGCTCTCCTTTTAACTAGTCTTTAAAATAAAGACTAATCCGGATATTTAAAGTCTCTAAATTTACTAAAAATCCTTTCTTTTTCAACTCCGACGACTTAGTTGCTATCCCATTAATCGAATTCTCCCAATACTCGAAACCCCGAATGCGAACAGTTCTAGTATCGATACTTTTTGTTTATTCTAATGAAGTGTTTTGTTGAATTATACCAGCATTATATATATGAACATAGTAATCTGTGAAAAAATTTAATGTCATATAAAATTTCAATATAATTTGAATTACAGTAACATTCATTTCAAAAAATATTTGGGAATAGAACACAACAAAATTTGCTTCTGGAAAAAATTTATCTTTTCCAAATTTTGACGTTCCACATTCTTTTTAAAGATGTTGAAAGCTGTAAATGTATGGAATTCTAATAACTCCAAAAACTACTCTAGGTTTGAGTTGGTTCGATGGGTCAATGAGACACTTATAACACATATCTCCAAAGTCGAAGAGATGTCAAAGGGATATTTGTATTGCCAAATGTTTGATCAAATTTTTCCTGGAGTTATTAACATGAATAAAGTTAAATTTTGCACCGAAAATGAAAAAGATCATATAAGCAATTTGAAATTATTTCAAAAAGGACTCAAAACTGTTAACATTTCAAAAGATATTCCAATCAACGATTTATTACAACGAAAATTTCAAAAAAATTTTGAAATACTTATATGGTTCAAGAAGTTTTATGAAATGAATGAAGGCAGAAATTCAAATCATAATTCAGTGAAGAAGTGTAATGCCTGTTTAGGACTTGGTGGTAATCAGTGTGAAAAGGACAGTGAAAAAGATTTAGCATCAGACTCAAAGAAATCATGCAAGACAGTTGATACTTTAACCGATTCCCCAAAAGTTGATGAGATGCAGAAGAAAATGCAGGTCAACAAAAAGTCAAAACCGAAAGAAACTTTTACAGGGCTCATGGGTAAGAAATCAAATAATGTTAACACTTTACCCCATTCGTTAATACTTGATGAAGAGATGCAGCATAAAATGCAAACCAACAAAAATTCAGCATTAAAGCCAATATCGAGGGAAATTCTTCCAGGGCTCATGGGTAAAAAATCAAAGAATGTTAACACTTTATCCGATTCCTTAATACTTGATGAAGAGATGCAGAATAAAATGCAAACTAACAAAAAATCAGCATCAAAGCCAATATCGAAGGAAATTCTTCCAGGACTCGCGGGTAAGAAATCAAATAATATTAACACTTTGTCCGATTCCTTACTACTTGATGAAGAGATGCAGAATAAAATGCAAACTAACAAAAAATCAGCATCAAAGCCAATATCGAAGGAAATTCTTCCAGGGTTCGTGGGTAAGAAATCAAATAATATTAACACTTTGTCCGATTCCTTAATACTTGATGAAGAGATGCAGCATAAAATGCAGTCCAACAAAAACTCAGCATCAAAGCCAATATCGAAGGACACTCTTCCAGGGCTCGTTGGTAAGAAATCAAAAAACAATATTAACGCTTTATCCGATTCGTTAACACTTGATGATGAGATGCAGACTAATAAAAATTCGGCATCAAATTCAATATCGAAGGAAACACTTACAGACCTCGTTGGTAAGAAATCAAATAAGAATGTTAACGCTTTACCCGATTCGTTAAAAGTTGATGTTAATCAAAACAAAGTGGAGACCATTACTAACCCGCCATCAAAGTCAATATCAAGTCAAACTTTTACCGTGCTCGTAGCTAAAAAGTCTAGTAAGGAACTATCCCACAACATTGTCTCCCAAGCACGTAATATGGAAACAGTTCAGCACCCTATCGAGTAACCTAATGCGCCATAACTTATACCACAGAAGCAGTAATTGAAGAATATGTCCCGAGCATATTTATACTAAAAATTTGCGAATAATGTAAGTATTAATTATTCATAGTTTAAGATATGTGGGAAAAAAAAAATTTAAATAATGACAGCAAATTCAATACATTCTCTTAATTAATAAAATTATTTACAGAGTTATATTATTATATTACAGAGATATGTTATTTCAAATATATGAATGGCATTATGTACTATTATAAGTATTTTTTTTTTTTTTTTTGGAAATATCGGTGAACTTAAGGAAGTTCCCTAAAAAACGAATACTTCCGAAAGCACTAACAAATATCTAGTACTCAGACTTACATAATTTTAGAGTTAACCAACAAAATTGACTTTGGATCCTCATTCAACAACAATGAATTTGTCATGCTTCAACCAGGAACTAGCAAAAATAGGTTATATAAATGAGGCAGCACATAACGGTAATGTTAAAAAATTGTACAAAATCTCATATTAAATATAGATTCAATAATTGCTAATATTTCCTTTTTTAAATATCTCAGAAATAAGTGCATGTGCTAAAGCCAAACTCACTCAAACATAAATGTGACCTGCTACTGGGATTAACATTACTTTCAAGTTAATTAACATGAGGCTTTAGAATCGAGTATGATGTAAGTGTTGTGCTCTAATCAGGGACCATTAAAACTGTGAGCTAAAAAATAATCCTATCTGGTATAAGCGAGTTGGCGTTTAAAAAGAGACTATATGGAAAGGCCATGGCTTGAACCAAAACACCTAACTGGTAATGATATCAAATACTACTTCATATTTTATTAATAAAATTTTCTTGAAAAATATGTGTTAAATAATAGCTAACATTACCTTATATAGGTTCATCAGAAATAAAAAAAAAAAAAACAAATTCACAAACTATACTTATACGTATATAAGTGTAACCTGCTGCTAAGATCCTTTACGTTATCTTGAATTTAATTACTTGAGTTCGTGAAACCCCGTGCTTGTTATACTTGAAGCAGGGACTATTAAAGCCGTGAGCTACAACATAACAGCGACTAATATCCCATGTAGTACAAGTGCAGTTGTACATGAAATAAGATTTTATGGAGTATTCATGATTTCAACCAAAACACCTTATAGGTAATGAAAGCATATTTTAAATTATATCTTATTAATAAAAATTATTCAATAAATGTTAGTTAAATAATATCTAATATTACCTTATATAGACACCTCAGCAACGGTACTGATAAGACTCTTCACGTTATCTTGAAGTCAACTTCAACTTCAATGAGTTTATGAAACCCATGATGACGTGTTTATTATGCTTGAACCAGGGATTATTAAAACTGTGAGCTATAAGATAACATCAACTAATCATACTTGGTATAAGTGAGGTTGTGTATAATACGACTTTCTGGAGCATTTATGGTTTAACTCACAACATCTTAATGGTAATGACATCTAATTCTATATTATATCTCATTAATAATAATTTCTTCCAAAATATTTCCAACAAAGGCTTTTCATATGTGGTATAAGTAATTGGTGCATAAATTAAAACTTTATAGAGAATACGAATTGGAAACCAAGTAAGTTACATTTGCACATATAATACAAAAAAGTAGATGTTTACAAAATGTATCTTTTTTAAGATTTACAAATGAATGGAGAATAAAATTTATGTTTTCAATTCGGTATCAAAAATTTTTCTGTGTTATGATGATTTTACTGGATGTTAATAATCATCCATGCTTTTGTTGTTGATTCTATCGCAAAATATATTTTTTTATTATACTCAGATTTTGTTGTGTTTTATTTTAAAGTAAAAAATTGTAGTTAGGATTTTTGTGATTTGTTAATTATAGAACAAATGCCAAAGCGTCTTATCAGAGAAAAAAACAAACTGGTCTATTTAATGTTTTGTGTAGTGATTTTATAAGCTTTGCCAAAGATATAGGGTAGTTTTAAGCTTCTAGGTTTTTCCTTAGGCCATTAAGGCTTATAGACCCATAATACAATGGGTCTATAGGCCTTAATGGATCCCTTTGCATCGCCAGTGCAACCTATCCAAACGTAGTGATTTTACGATATACAAATTTATTTATTAATATCTATTTATTTATTAATAGAGCAAAATAATAGAAAAAATTATTCAAAATAGCGATTAAAGACATGCTTAAATTCTAACCAGCTACAAAAGGAAATGAATACTTGAAATAGTGATATTTTGAAAAAAAGAGTTTAAGACCATGTCCTATTTCTGACCACATAAATTTTCCTTTGCATGCTTATTCATGAAATCAAGTACATAGATATATATAAGTTAGTACTATTAGTAATAGAGAGTAAAGTACATAGTAACTTTAGAATTAAATATAGTTCTATGACTTTAATGGATGAATTGTACTTAAAGAGAGTGATCGTGACTTAGCTAAATCTAAACTAGGAACAGCTACAGACTAATTGTAATCCTTATCCAACCAAAGAAAATTCCAAACATCTACAGTTACCATCTGCACAGTTGACTAAAAGATGTAACAGATAATAGGAAAGTTAACGGGTATCAAATGGAGAAATTTACAAATAATACAGTTATACCAACTTCTTTATACTCACAGCTCAGTAGAAAGCACAGTCACAGTACAAAATAGCAAAATTCGTTCTTGAATGTCACTGTATTTGCGGATAAACAATAGTGAAGGTTATCCAATCCAAAACGGTGAAATCGTGGATTTGTTGAAACATTGAACCTTACTGATAAATATCAAACATCAAAATGTCTCTCTTTACTAGATTCCAAAGTATGCAGAAAAGGTTTTATGTGCGCATTAATAAAATCGATTACTCATAAAAACCCCGATGAGTTAACTATACTGGAACACAATAAATCTCATCATTACGGTGATTAGTGATTTATGAACTAACTGAAAAGGGGCTGGTCTCTTTAGATAGAAATAAAACAAAAAGTCTTTTGAGCTTCTGCAAACCTTCAGTTAGTTAAAAAGAGCTTATCTAGGCACAGATCCATTGTTTCGATACCCGAACGGTAGTGAATTCTATCAAATGGATTATGCGGAACTTACCACAATGAAAAGAAAATAGAATTCATCACTTATTTTTTGTAATTCTTTTTTTTTTTGCAATACATCAGACAGAATGGTTTTAATCTCTTATTAAGTTTTCTAATAATATTGAATTTCAATTTAATCTCATATATTCTTCATTGCCTATTAGAGATAACTAAATTGAATTTGTTAGTCTTCTTAAGTTTTATCCGGAAGAGCACATGACTTAATAAGCATGTTATTTGAAGATAAAAACAGTTGTATAACTTGGTTCTTTAGTCATCACAATATGCGATGGATGTCTCTTAGTGAAAATAGTGATATTTGTCTCAACACACGCTATCTCAACCTAATCTAACCTAGCAAGTGCTGACGTACTATAAAGCTTCTCATTGTTTAACGATATGCAAGATGTCTTTTTGAAATAGTACCTTAGATACTACATAATATATATATACCTACATAATAATATACATACTTTCATAATTTGAAAAAATTACGCAGGATGTGTCTATATTGCTTTACATATTCATAATTTCTACAATAGTAGTGAGATATAGCTTACTAACTTTAGGTTGATTTGTATTGCATTTGATTATAAGAATGGGTCTTTGGTTCTGTCATCTTTTACCGAAAAGTTTCTTTTAATGCCTCATCATATTAATTCACTTTGATTATGTACATATTATATATATATTTAAATAATTATAAATTTAATTATTTTGATACTATTGTATATACAATTTCTTTTGTAAATTATTATCTTTGTGTGAATAATAAAGAGTATTAATATACACTGTTGAAAAAAATATTTAATTCAATAATATTATATATGTTAATTATTGTAAAAACTTATTAAAAATATCGATGTATGGTAATTAATAAAAATTTCTATACATAAATTTCTTTTCATCATCCTTTTATGCTGTGTCAATTCTACGTGCGATAAGTTGTGTACCAGGAAGGGACGAAGGACTTTTTAAAAAATAAAATACAATTACAATACAAGTGACTTAAAGAGCATTTATAAAATATCACAACAGTACGGGATAATCGATTTTCAGTTCAGAGAAAATGAAAAATGTAAAATTGTTAAATCAAGCAGTGAACTTCATGTGTCCTTTGAATATATTTTAAAAATAATTACGTTTGTCCTTTGTGACTTGTCCCTATTAAGTCACAGCATTTTTAATGTTGTTGAAATTTAAATTCACTGTTAATTTTGAGTTGAGTATGAAAATTGTATTATTAATCGAGTTGCAAGCCAATTACCACTTACTCTTTCGGATATGTTGTCATTATTTTTATACTGTAGTTATCGTTGTGTGGTTTTATATATATATATATATATATATATTGTATAAGTAAAAATGAATACATTAAATAAAAATATCATTTTTATGCAATGTTGTCATTACTTAAATTAATACCAATAATTACTACTTTAATGACACGAATATACGTGAATGATTATATCAGTTGTATAGTTCAATATGGTGACTGCTCATATGTAGACATAATTTTTATCAATTATAAGACTCATATATCATGTATACGTGGCATATGAGTAACATTTCATAACTGATGAAATATTCTTTTTGAACGCAGCCAGAAACTGCTGATTCTTATTCATTCCAAATATAAAAAAAATAAACTACATATTCAGAAAACTTAATTGAAAGATTAATCTAAAATGAAAACACTCAATAAATATGCAAATAGTTAATGTTTCAGTAAGGAACTAATATGTGTTTCTACGAGCGAGGTTTGATAAGTCAGTGATTTTTTGAATTTCCCGTGCAGTTACTCCAAATGCAATAGTGCTGCCGTCAGCTGTAATCTACCAATGGGCAACTTTCTAATTTTGAGCTAGCTACGTCGTTTAGTTGGTACTTGACAGCCTTTCATATCAGACAACCTCGTGAATTTTTACGAAAATGGAAATTTCGTGTGCTGATTAGCATTACTGGCCAAAATCCACGAATTGGGATAAGAACAGCTACCTCATCCAGCATATTCTCCCGATTTAGACCCCTGCGACTATTTTCGACTAGTTTTCAAACGTAAAGAAATGGCTGGGTGGTAAGAGATTTGAGTCGAATGAAGAAGTCATTGACGAAACAAATGCGTATTTTGAGAGCTTTGAGAAAACTTATTATTTGGAGGGAATAAGAAAATTAGAAAAACGCTGGACTAAATGTATCGAGCTAAAAGGTGATTATGTAGAAAAATAAAATGTTTATTTGCCGAAAAAAATTTGTTTTATTCAAAAAGTCACTGACTTATCAAACCGTTCTGACTTATTATATGAGCACATTATTTACTTTGATCAATTCAGAAATCTATACTAAATTATTTACTTCGAGTAAAATAAATGATAACTAAAACCAGATATATGTATATGGTAAGAAAACAATAATACAAAAATGTAGTTTTGACAGTTTTTAAAACAAATATAGCTTAATTATTTCTAAATCCAGTTTAAGAAGTATTAATGTAGGTGCTTTACTTATTTATTATTTCTAATAAACAAAGTAATTTAATACTTCAAAGAAAATATAATAATATATAATTAGATGCAAGTGATATTATTTTTGCACTGCATTAAAAACTGAAAGTGTCTAATTATATATTATTATATTTTCCTTCAAGTATAAGATTAGTGGGTTTGATAAAAATAATAAATAAGTAAAGTATTTGCATCAATACTTTTTTAACTGGATTGAAAAATAGACAAGCTTTAATTGTTTTAAATTCATTCAAAACAATACTAGAATACTGACGTATTCTAAATAATCAAAACTATTAGAGCAATACGTAAGATGATTGCGCTATCCTCTTACCCCCTAACAATTTAACTATAACAATTTATACTCACGTAACCTTATTCACTTCATTAGAAATAACAATTTATAGTGACTGCTATAAGGCTCTATCGTCTATCCAATTTTCACCAGCAATTAATGTCATTGAGCTAAATTGAAAACAGAGTTGTGCTACGATGAATAATAAATGTTGTGCTTCGTCATGATTATACTGGCTCATATATGTAACTAGTTGGCAGCACTATACCGATGACAGGAGTCATTAAAATAAACGTACATTCATTATATATATTCATTATATATATAACGTACATTTTAACATATATTTCTTTGGTAATACAACAAATCTTAAGGTACTTCGCATAGGAGTCTCACATTGTTCATATAGCCCCGATAAAGCTATTAACTATTGCCATCCAACATGCTTTTACCAACATTAAACTAAAAAGAAACAAGCACTGTAAAAAACATTTCTATTGGGTTTTCAAGACATAACCTTAAAATTAAAACCTCTGTATTAAAAACTACTGAAAAGAGTTGGAGGAATTATGCATATTTTGAATTAAACAAGAACGTTTTAAAATAAGATATTTTTTCAATTTTGACCTAAAACGCTGAATACTTCTTTCCCAAACCATAAATCCATATCATTATACAACAAAGAAAGAAATTTTTATTAAAATTCAGTATAATTTCCCTTAAGTCATTTCTCTTCTGGTACTTCGTGAACTTCAAGTGAAGGGGTGGATGATGCATCTGCCCTTTTGCTTTCAAAGTCACTTTTTTCCAAAAGTTTTTGAAAGAATTTCAGTAAGAAAAGTTTCTGTAAGTTTAAAATCAATTCTAGCTTAAAGTTTTCAGCCACTTTAAAAGTGCACCGACCGAACATTCCCTAATGCAATTGAGTGCAGTGGAAGTGCTAAGAATTTTTTGCTAATTTTCCAAAGTAAAGAAACAAAAGTTTACCGCAAGTTCATCTATAAAAGGAATTATTTCGAATTTGTTTACTTTACTGTGTGTTGATTGAAATCTTTTACCACAAATTTAATACCAAAATTAGTTTTATTTTAATTACTCTAAATGTTGTATCTCTATAGAGCAATATATTTCATTTAATTTAATTGAAAGTTTTATAAAAGTTTGTTTGTTAAATCTATTATCCAAATTGGTTTTCGATAATCCTTAACTTTCACTTACGACATTAGAGATCGTTTTTTTCAATTATTTCAACATTTTTGAAAGAATTATTCAGTACTGGATTATCAACTGATATAGAGTGAATTTTTATTTTCTACAAAGAAAAGCGTTCTTTTTTAATAGCACTGAATTGAAGTTTCAAGCTTGAGTCCAGTTCTTAATAATTTCGGTTTTTCGGATATGCTAGAACTACATTTCTCTATAAGAATACATAGGAGTTCATACCACAATCATTGATGTCTTCAGTTTTATGTAACTAGCACGCAATGTTACAAGCCACGATAGAGTCATGTTGGCGTAAGGTGGTTGGAGATATACAATGACATATTTTATTTTTAAATTATTTTTGCAGTTCACTTTATTATCATTATTATTGCTATTACTATTAGTATTTGTTTTTTTGGTGGGCTTGAATATACGCTGTTTGTAACACTGTGTTCTTTAATCAATTATTGTATACTGCTGAAGTATATTGCCATATTACCGAAGTATTTCTTTTACTTCAGCTAAATAATCATTTCCACATCTATGTTTGATCACTCCAGTTCATGGAACAATTTTTTTTTTGAAAAATCTTCCCCTATATTTTATAATAGCAAGACATTCTCCAAGGATATGTAAGAATGTTTCTGGATTTTCCATATATTCGTTAGTTGACGTAAATCCTAACCACACCTTATGCAGATTTTAGAAGACATATTAGGTATGATTAGAATAAAATCATTGTTCTCTTAATTTTATCTGTTCAGATGTAAGAGATTTTTACTCCGAGATATATGCCCTAAATAGGAAGAAGATTTTTTATTTCAATTACCTTTTCCAATTACCTTTTCCAATTACCTTTTCCAAATGAAAAACCCTTCCCAAATAAGATTATTAATTATAATTAATGTAATATATATAATATAATATCTACATATCTGTTTATGTTGAAAGTCATAGAAAGATACTCATATTGGTGTTATTTTAAAAAGCTTTATTCAAAAAAGTTTTTTTTCAATTATATTTTCCAAAATTTCCAGAGTTTCATCACCCAATTATGAACAAATAAAGACATAACATAATGGTATAGTTTTTTATCTTTAGACTATAATGCCAACAGGTTTTTTGTTTCTAACCTCCTATCTCAAAATATACTTCTGCGATCAGAAGGTCTTTGAAAAAAAATCAAAATGTTATGATTGAGTAGTATGGACGTCTACGGCTCAGTTAAGCAATAGTTATCCAGATATTTCTTGCCAAAAATATCAATTAAACTTAATTAAGGTACTTAACTTAATTAATAAACATTTTTGTTTATATTTTAGATAGGAATATCGTTGTCAAGAATTGGTGATATGACCACTTAAATTCAAATGATTAATATAGTACTTTTTGGTATTTTATTTTAAGACTAACTGACTTTGTTGAGCAAGTGATTGTGAGTTCTAGTTCTTGATAAAAAAAAATTATGCTGGTATTTTTAAGAAAAAACCATTTAAAAATTATTTTAACAAATCGTTTCAAATATTTTAAATAAATTTGTTGACTTTTGTTAAATTATTTTCACATCAAAACCCATGAATAAAACATTGAAGAGATTTATTTAATTTAATCGCATAAAGCTTGAATATTTCAACTGGCAGACAAACTCAGATAAAGGATAAAGGATAACGCAACCGAAATAATGCCAGTACAGTGAGAATTTCCAAATGTTTTCAGTAGACGAATTTTTGGTTCTTTTCCACGCAGATTGTGTTGGATTATTTTCACTTAATTCTAAGATGAATTTTGGTACTGTCCATGCTGTGATACACAATATTATTTGTATATCTCTTATTACTTATGTAAATTTTGTTAAGTAAAAGTCACAAATCATTTTTCGTTATTATTTAGATATGACACCAAAAAAGATTCTGAATCAATAAAACTACAAGATAAAAAGGATTAAAATAATAAATTTAAATAGTTGTATTGTCTGTTAATATTAAACTATATATTAATATTAATATATATTGCATTATGGAGCAAAAATAAACAAATAACACAAGCTTCTGACAATCACCCGACTATACATCACTCGGCTGCATAATTCTCCGTCCGACATCTCTACCCCAAGTACCGTTCTTACAAACCTCACTTAAGCCATACGCTTCAAACCCTTCAATTTTTTGTTTAATTCCTTGATAACAAATGCACAGATGACAAAGGGATGGAGTAATTTACTGCTTTAACGCGAATCATAGGTTGGTAGATTTCCTAACTGAATCCGTTGATACTGCTGTCGATTTTGTTTAAATTCATCCACCATCGTCATATCCAACTACACAACAAACTAGCGTATATAGTGAACGTCCAGCACTTCTCCAGCACCTTATCGCCCACTGGAGTTGGATACCTAATTTTAGACAATGTTGCTAGGCTTAGCAGAGTCACTTTGTGCAAGTGGAGGGTAAAAATTTGAAAAGAAGAGACTAGACACAGCACCTAAAAATACCCCTTATCATCAGTTCATAGTTGCTTCGCGATCACTTCTCCATTCCACCCCAAAAAAAATATCTCACGTTATTCTACATTTCCCCATCAACGCACTCTACAACCGTGACTCTCGTGATCTCTCCATCTACCACCAGCACGCTCTTACTTTCTGGTTTAGATAAACCTAGTTCATTACGTATTAAGCCTCTTACTCTTGCATGAAGTTTTCATGTTTCAGTGGCACTTTTCTCCATTTTTTCCCAAGAGGTGGCTTTAATGAACTCAAGTTTCACACTGTGGCTTTCTATGCTTTACACATACTGCCAAAAAAGGCAAGATTTTACAAATCTACCTGCACCATACCCATGCTTTCTGGCTTAGATGAAGCAAGTTCATTAGGAATTAACACTCTTGTTTATATCTCTCTCCCATAATTACTGAGATGAAGTTACCAAATTGCTGTGGAAATCTTTTCCACTTATTCCTAAGAGGTAGTTTTAGTGGGTTCTAGTCTCTCACTGTAATTTTTGATGCTTTCCGCTTACTCGCTTACTGCAAAAAAAAAATATATATAATAAAGAGAATTTATAATTATGTTTTAATAAATTAATTAATACAATCTGCATTTTTTATTGAATTTTATTTAGCAATTAATGAAGTTTAATGTAGCGTTCTCTTAAACTCCGGACTAATGAGATGCTCCCTCAGTAGCTTGTTATGTGGGCATATAATTTCCAAATGCTACTGCTTTGTCATTATTGTTTCATCTATTATCATATGAAATGTATGGATTATATGTTTATAATAAATGATAGTCTTGTACTGCTGTGTATCTTCAATGGGTGCGGTGCAGTGCTTTGCATGCCATAAATTCTAATTGGCTTGGAAGTTCGAAGTTATAATTGGCAGAGCTCACATTACAAACAATTACCGAAAATTTTGAGTTGATAATTGGATTCGTGGTTTGTTAGGCAAAGCAAAAATGTGTGAAATGTGTTTTGATTGAGTTTCAATTAAATTTTCATGTAATTTGACGCGAATAATTCGAATAAATTCCATTTGCTCAATTTGCCAATTATTTCGGAATAATAAGATATTTGGTAATGTATTTAGTTTCAATTAAAATTAATTTATGCGTGAATAAATTGTTTTGAAATTAATAATAATTTATAGCTTGAGCTTTCCCAAACATTATTTCGTGATTAATAAAGTAAAATATTTGAAAAACTAAATGAATTTTAAATATAAATTAAAGAGAGAAAATATTTCACTATAAAGAGTACTTATTTTACTTAGTGTAATTAGATATTTAGAATTTGTAATTATAAATTATTAAAAACCGAATGTATATAGTAATTAAGCTCTAACTGAATAGTTAATTTAATTTTAATTGGCATAGTTAGGCATCAACTTGTAAAAATAACATCTTTAATATATAATTAAATTTGATGGAAATGTTCAATTTGTTACGAAAAGTCAATATAAAAAAAATATGCATAATAAATTAAGATTTAACTATATTAAAGTATGAACAATAATATTATCTAATAAAAAACAACAACAATTTCAAGTTTAATTTACTAGTTTGTTTTATTATTTTTTTTATTAACAACAACGATTTACATTATTCACATCAGACAATGTCAATTTTCCAATGAAATTAAATGTTATTGTTGTCAAAAATTTTTATTTATTGCACTTCAGTCAAAATTATGACCTAAAAAAAGGTTTCGGTCAGAGACCAATAAATCAAAATGATCGAAAACTTCAATGCGGACTCATGCAATTTGATTTGCACAAAATAAAAAATAAAATAACAAAACTAAAATTTATTTTATGAGATAATCGAGAGGCAAAGCAAATAAAAATTTTTATTTTCAATATTAAAGTAAAATTAAGTTAACCATTTTTTTGAGGTTCAGTATCAATTTCAATTTAAAATATATAAAAATTATGATAAATAAAAATAAAACTGTAAGTGACCAATTACTTCAGTTATTTTATACTATGAAGTACTCTCAAAAAAAAAATTAATGATATATATTTTAGAATTTAATTTCTAAACTCAATACAAAAATAGTAAAATTAAACAAATAAATAAATAAAATATTTTATTCCACCAGTTTAATGAAGAATAATAATCTTTAACGATATATCAAAAAACATATATGACTAAATAAAGAAAATATATTAGGCTCTGCTCAAATTTCAACATCATTCACACGAATAAATATTTCACAAATTAATTTTAATTTATTTAAAAATAGTTATATGAATAAATTAAAATTTTATAGCCGTAATACTACATATATTATTAGTTCCATTGACGTACTTATCAACATCCAGTTATTAAACGTCGGCTTCCAGTAACTGATCCCATTTGCTCTATAATTTTTTTAACTAATTGTTAAGAATCGAAGATATTATTACTTTCATTAACATATCCAGCAACAACATCGAAATGTATGTATCAACTAATAAACAAAAGCTTCCTCTAAGCTTATATTTATCAGCTCTATAATCTTCTAAACTAATGTTAAAAATCCAAATATGGAACGTAGTGGTCCTAATTTGCTTTAAATTTTATTTTTTTATATTATATATTATGTTAGATAGTCTATTAGTTCATTTATCATCATCCGGTTGTTTCAGTCCACTATCGAACGTTAGGTTACTCTAAGTGCTTAAGGATTTTGCTCTATCCTGAGCCAGATAGAGTAGTAGTCTATATAACAGTAGGATAGTGCTCTCATATAAAATACAAATATTACATTAAACATAGCTGAATCTTAAGCTTAATTTGAGGGCAAATATATAAAAACGAATAAGAAATGCCTGCATAGCTTTCTACTCCTGTAATTCGATGATTTGAAATCTCTGTGCATCTCATTCTAAAATTGTTATGTATATGCGTATTATGTTTATCTGACCAAAGAAGTTTACTTGACTTGCGGATGACGTACGCAGAGCTCCATGAACAAAACGATGTATGGCATGTAATGACATGTATACTCTCTATCACAACTAAGAGAGAATATACTGCAGCGGCTCTCAACGGCATTCTCGCAACGATTCCAATTGAGCTAAATATTTAAAGAAATGTCTTAATGTATATGCTCAGGAAGCTTCAGAACGGATGCCATAATGTTTGTGCTTAGATAGCTTGAGAGCAGATAGAGAACAGGTTCAACTTTCAACCTCATAGCTCCTATAAGTTTCTCCGGCAAGAGAAGCTCTATCATAGCTACCCTCTTTCCTACTTAGTTATAGTCACTGACTACTTATGGCCTAAAATTTAATTTCAGAAATTCTTAAATTCTTCTTCTTCTACTTGAGTTAGTGCTATTACGCACTTTTACTCTATAATGGCTATAATGCAATCTATCAACACATTTATCTAATAAAAAAAGAAAAAAAAAAAAATATAAATAATAATAAATAAGTAAATGGAATTATCGAATCTTAATAGATACCGATATTCAAATATAAAATGTGACTAAAATCAGCAGTTTATCTACCTCAAAAGAACATTAAGAGATTTTTTATTTCAAATTTAATATAATCAAATATGTTAGACTATTTTATTTCAAATTGTATATAATTAAATTCCTTAAAGTATTTTATTTCACACTCATTACTTAGTGAAATGCAGTCCACAAATTTACTTTTCGTTTGAACTCATAAGCTTATTACTCATATAAAAGAAAGCATATAAAGCGAAATAAATTTATTTGAAAAATTTCAGTTAATGTGATTAAAGAAACTTAATTTCATTTGTATTATTTCGTTGAAAAAAAACTTAAATGAAACTTAAAATAATAATTTAATATTCAATCAAAAATTTAGCAATTTATCAGTTCTTCGATCAACAGCCTTTAAAAAGTATTGCTTAGATATGCAACCATTTTGACCCGCACAGAGAATGACATTATTATCTGATCGATAAAACTCCAAACCACCTTCTTCTAATGCTTTCTTGACATCAATATAGATATATATCTCATAATTGCTAGGGAAACCATAAACATCTGTCTCTTCCGTCGAACTGTCATCCATAACCAAAAATTGAATATGGCTGCAGGATTTACGTACAAGGCCATTGACCTTGATTTTTGGCCAAAAACGATAATAAGTACCATGAGCAATTGTACCAATGGAGTAAGGATCAATCACTTTTTTTAAACAAAAATCTGACTGAACAGTTTTTATGGTATGACCCTGATTAGCGCGGATCTCATAAGCACGTATACCTTTGTTGTACTTAAGTGTATAACGCTGTTGTTGATCGCTTTCGACTATCTTTTTCAAGACAGCCATATTATATCTTTTGAACTTAATATGCGCTAAAATAGCAGAAGTAGCCAGAAAGCCGTCACGTTTTATAGGTAGTCCTTCTTTGACAGCGCCATGTCTAAGCAGCCAAATAAGTTTTTTACTTAGTTGCTCCATGTTGGCTTCCAGGTAAGCTCTACTTAGGCTCTGCAGCTTGGTTTCAGGAGTTTCAGTTTCCATACTTTTGCTTATACTATTAAATAAAAATATAACTTTAATGACATTTTCTTCCTTTTAATAAACATTAACTTAGTTTCATAAATATACGCACCTTTAGACACTTAAAATAATTTTATATGATGAAAATACTATTTATACGTTATTTGCCAAAAAAATTCGTAAAAAGCATTTATTAAGAAATAAAAGAAACATTAAAAAAAAATGTGTTCAAAATGAAATGTGTTTTCATTTAAAAATTAAATAATCAATAGAGATTTGAAGAACTTAATAACGCTTGCTGAGATTACTTAAAAAGAGGTAAAACAGTTAGCTTCACATCTGCCTAAATTGGAATAAAAGTTCTGAATAAATTCGTTGGAACTGTCTAACTTTAATCAAACTTTAATCAATCTAGAATCAATCTAGTTGCAGTAACAGTTATCTACTATTCTTGTGGTGCCTTGCTCTACTGGAAATCCAAGACAACTACTGGAAATTCATATCTTTATATTTGTTCCCAGCTGAGTGGGAAAAGAAGGCGCATACGTTTGCTGATACCCAATGTTATGATTACGTGATCATAACTGCTCCTATAATAAAAAACAAATATATGTTGGAATCAGAAAACCCACATTTGAGAGTTATGATTCAATGAAATTATGGCATCTGACTGGTTCTATGATACTCCCTCGCGGGAAAGGGATTACAATATTCAAGTATGCCAATCGTAAGAAGTGACTTAGATCCCGGCACGATCCGAATTTGTTTGCAATAAATAGTAGTGAGAGAATTTTCACTTGCAGCACCTGACCAGAGATGTGTACCTGGTACCACAGTGATCACTGCCGCAGCTTGCGCAGACTTAACGAATTGAATTTGACAATCTCGTGGTGATCGTGTTTAAAACTCAAATTTTTGCAGATAGAGTAAATGATTGTATTTATTAACTTTCATTCCATATGGAGTTGCGTTTTCCAACCAGGTGCTCTGACCCAAAGATCAGCAAAGGTATTGAAAGGCCTCGGTCCTTACCAAAGGACAAGTTATGACAAACACATAACTTCAATTGTTACCGGTGGATATTCCTTGAAGTTTCAATATGGCATCTATTGGCATATTATCTTTATACGTGTATTGAGGACACTGTTTTCTTGAGTTATTAAGAAAACAGTAATCACGTAAATCACTAGTCATGTGATGTCATGCCTCTATCACAAAACAGAATAAAATTTGCGTTCAAAGAAACCACTTCTTAGTTCATCAAAATAAAGTGAGGTTAATATTTTTTTTCCTATATTCAGAGTTTAGAGTATAATAAACTCGCAACAGAGATATGAATTCAAAGATCGCTAACAGAACTCGTTGTTTAAGTTCTGTTTGACTAAAGGAACCAGCGGTGTCTGTTATCTTTTTCACTAACATATGGTAATAGTGTAACATTAGTTATACCGTATCAGTTATTTAGTAGTGAGTGCGAAAACTACTTTCCCTAGAATAACATTCCGCTGAAAAGATCAGAGAGGCTGAAGTAAACCAACGAAAATGTGAAAAAATTCATCAATTTAAATTGATTTCCAATCTAGGAGCATAACCCTGAACCGTATAACCTGGAGAAACCAGGAAAGCTGACATGAAATAAAGTAAGGGTAGAAAAAAGACCAACATTGTCTTGTGATAAAGTGCCGTCGACACTTTTAATATCACGTAATACATATGTTGTTTTGTTAACGATAAACCTATTAACATCCTCTAATGTCAAAAATTTTAATGAACCAATCGTTAAGATAACATTCTAATCAAAATTTGTTTTTATATCTTTATAACCAACAACTAATGAAGGTAGGGACACACATTTCTATTAGAAAAGTATGTCACATCAACAGAAAGAAAAGTAAAATTATGCGAACTCCTTCTGTACTAAGATATACACAGTTTGTTCCTGTCATTGATATCCAACAATCAAAGCTTTCAAACGAATTTCGAAAAAAGACTAAAAGTATCTGTGAGTAAATATCTTTACAAGCATTCCCTAACCAAACATTGATACACTGGAGTTGAGTATTTTCACGCACCACAAATTTCAGGAAGCGAAGTAGAAATATTAGAGCTGCTAAAAGCTACAGTAAACCCTCTTGAACTTGTGAACTGCTCGTTGCTTTCACTTTCAGCTTTTAATGTGCGTTCCAGTTACTTTATATCCTTAAGTATCTACAACACGTAAAGTAACTAACATGCGACTTACACTATTTTTGTTGCTGCAATTATTTTTCTTTCTGTTTTCGGTTCCTTGCTTTGTGGGTTAGTGTACATTTCTGTGCCATTGTGGAACGTGTGAGTTTATTCAACAGTATTTTATGACAAATTGTCACATTTAAGAAATCCTTCAGTTTTTTGCTGGTATTTTAACAATAATGTTACAAAAAAGAAAAGATTTTAAAAGTAGTGAGTATTATGTTCAAAGGAAAATTGCTTCAGTAATCTCACTGTGAAATAAATGTTTAACATCTTACACCAGCATTCCGTATAATGTATCTTTTGTGGTAACATAAATTTTAGTAGCATTGTACTTAATTGGTAGGGATATTTCGTTGCAATACATTTAAAGAAAATTTCTTTAATGTATTTCTCTGAGATTTAAACAAAGTAACTCAGTATATTCTTACTTTAAGCGCAGACTTAAGGCTTATGTAAAATACTCTAGTCTATTGTTTATAGTTGATACTATAGACTTTGATCTATTTCAAGTAGATCCTTTTGTGTGCAAGCTGCAGATCTATAGCAGACATTATACGATAACTGTGTTTTCTTACACTATCTTATCGTGCTTCTTGATTAAAAGATCAAAATCAAAAGGTCTCAATGCATAAGTTTTAAAGAAATAAAAATCTTGCAGACAAGTAGTGATAAGTATGTATTTATACGAGGGCGGCTTGATAAGTCAGTGACTTTTTGAATAAAACAAATTTTTTTCGGCAAATAAACATTTTATTTTTCTACATAATCACCTTTTAGCTCGATACATTTAGTCCAGCGTTTTTCTAATTTTCTTATTCCCTCCAAATAATAAGTTTTCTCAAAGCTCTCAAAATACGCATTTGTTTCGTCAATGAATTCTTTATTCGACTCAAATCTCTTACCACCCAGCCATTTCTTTAAGTTTGAAAACTAGTCGAAAATAGTCACAGGGGTCTAAATCTGGAGAATATGTTGGATGGGGTAGCAGTTCGTATCCAAATTTGTGGATTTTGGCCATTAATGCTTAATCAGCACACGAAATTCACTTTGTTCCATTTTCGTAAAAATTCACGAGGTTGTCTGCTTTGAACGGCTATTAAACACCAACTGAACGACGTAGCTTGCTCAAAATTAGAAAGTTGCCCATTGGTAGATTACAGCTGACGGCAGCGCTGTTGTATTTGGAGTAACTGCGCGAGAAATTCAAAAAGTCACTGAGTTATCAAACCGTCTTCGTACAATGTACACTATAAATTGTACAGATATAGACAAATAAGTTGAGGTCTTAAAATTTTCTCCAAGACAATGTTTTCAATGTATTCAATTCTGTTGAAAATTTTAAGCATTAAATACTTTACTGCAATTCAAGTGAAACCAGTGCAATCTTCTTTTAAACCACTATAATATAATGATATCCAGTATCGTGTGTAGGTCTACATAGAGTGGTGGCAACTGAAATCATATTTAAGACCAGAAATTAAATATATAGAACCAGTCTCTTGTGATTTTCTTTTCTTCTCAAAAATAATATTTTCTCTTCACATTGCTGTTTTTGACTTTATGAAAATTATAAAGCAAATCTCTTAAATGTTTCTAGAGATATTACCAAAAAAGGCTTAAAGAAACGATTGAAAATACTTGATGAAATGCAGGCACACTTTGAAGGTATCATATAAGAATCTATGAATTAGTATAATATGTGCATTAAATTATAGAATTTCTGATGCTTTTTTGATAGAATGTATTAGCTATAGTCTGATAAGTTTTTATATTGGTGCAATGTAAGCTATTGGATCGATAATGTCTAAAATAAGAACATAGTTTTTATTAACCAAACCAAACAATCAAACGTTTTTCAAGAACAACCGGGTCTACGTCTCAGAGTCATTCGTCAACCACGACGACTAAGTGTCGTTCACTACCACCCACATATACCTGATTGTAAAATCAAGTAATTGAGCTACCACAAATACAACCAAACAATTTGATAATCCGATAAGGCATTTAATAAATATTAAATACTTATATTTGTGACCAAAACTTATTATTATAATAATTTGTTACTGGGCTAATTGGTCAAATTTTAATATAAATAAAAAGACACTAATTTATTATTTATATTTAAAAATCGTTTATACTTTATTTCCGATATTTCGACTATCTTCGATAGTCATCTTCAGGGAAAATTACCAAAAATTGACCAATTAGCCCGGTAACAAATTATTATAATAAGGCATTTAAGTTTAAATTTAATGTCATGAAAACTATTACTTTTTATCTGACAACCATTTAAGATACGATCATTATTATTAGATATTGTTATTTATTATTTCTCAGATAATAATAAGAAATAAATTAACCTTTATTGAAGTAATCCCAATAGCACAGTTTTTATGGTACTGGAACTATCACAAACTCAAGCAGTTTTCTTTTCTATATCCTTTAACTTATAGACTTAAAATTTATTTTAAATAAATTAAAATTATTTAAGCCCATCTGTACTTTTAAAAAATATTGCTTATATCTTGGAACTTTACTGTATATATAAATTTCTACTAAATTACTAACAAAAAATAAATTTCCTTTCAATTGAAAAATACTTTGTAGTGGCGTAAGTCAGCACATCTCAAATGAATCCATTGTTTACATACATCCAACAATAGCCATTTTAACACCTTCGCTCTTGCAAAAACAAAACGTGTTAAAAAGGATTTATCACGTTAAGTTGCATGACGTAGTGACACATAAAAAGTTGGAAAAAATATTTAAAATTTCGAAAAGCGCTAAAAATGCCACTTTTCACACTTGTTTTCCTTCATACTTTTCCGTTTTATTTTTTAGCCTCTCCAAAAAAAAAGGAAAGGAAAATGTATATTTTCCTTTCTATTTGTATAGGAGAATCGATGTTTTTCCTTCTTTGTTCGAATCTGGGTCAGCTAAAAAACTTTAAAGGAATTTATTGACATTTACCATGGATGTTTTTCGCACTTCGGTGTTAAGTGCCAGTTTAGCTGCCATGTCGGTAAATTTTTGGAAATGACACAAATGGTTACGTATTGAGCTGACAAGGCCTAGATATGCGAAAGGATTTCTTTTGAAATATAAATAACGTTTTTCAATATAAAATATATTAAATATAGTTAAATTATTGCTTTATGACGCGAGAATTGTAATTTAAAGGACATGCCGCTAAGATGTCTAAGCTTCTTTTAAAATAAATATTGAAGAAAGGAAATTTGAAACTTATAAAACAATCTAAGAAAAATCAGACTCTTATTATCTAAAAAAACCAAAACTTATAAAAACTGCTTTTCTCTTAAACCAATTGTCTACCATATTTAACGGAGAGAAGAACAATAAACTAACTTCACAGACAAAATTGATATTTAGTTTGTTGATTTTCTTTATTTATTGTTTCTTGTAAAAATCCGTTTTTTTTTTAAACTAATCGTCCTTCTTTCCTTTTATTTTTAATTTTTATAGAATTTTTCCATTGTTCTTGTGCATGTTATAAGCACATATACTCTATTCCCTTCTTTGAACTTCACTCATGCAATAATCAATTACTCCTTTATTCTTTTCCTAACAAAAGATATAACCGCAATTTATAATTTTTTTTTTGTTTTTAAATCCATTCTATTTTTATTTATATTCTATACACTTTCTCTTCATTAAAAATAAAAATAGAAGAAAAATAGAATAATTGTTTAGTTTCGCTAATTTGTGGTAACGGACTTGAGTTCATCCATTTATCTCATTACTTCAGCCACATAGAACACAACAGTGCAGGTATCTCTACAGAAAATCTTTTTTATCTAAGATATACAGAATATAAACAATAGTTTTATTGTTTATTTATTTTATATTAATATTTTATTTTTTATATATTTATAAAAAATATCAAAAAACGTCAGATATATTCTTCATCATATCTTAAACCATCTGTGAAAATCGACAGTTAATAATATGTAAATATGTCACTCCGCATCCCGCAGCATCTGCACGTGTGGGTGTCCTTTACTCCGATCTTTGAGGGTTAGCAGTTAACAAGAGCATTTTCAGTTAAGATCTCTGATCTTTATTTATACTTACATGAGCAGTTGGGACTAACTTGAACCATTAAAGTAGTCCCGTTCTTAAATAATTTATATTTCATGTTTTAAAGTACTGATTCAGTTTGCAGAACGTAAATCTCACAATAACATTCGGGTCCTATTAAGGAAGTTAATGCATCCTTCTTCTCATGTCTCTCAGATGTCCTTTAACAAAATCTTACCAATTTGTAATGATCAAGTAACCAAATGAGTGGTACTATATTCGTTGAAATTGTATATGAGATTTTAACAGATTTTGCCGAACTTCAATTTGATGATCCAAGATCCTAGAGATATCATAACTCTCTGATTGTATTTTTGCACCGCTTTTTAAGTGATACTTTAATACAGATTTCAATGACATACACTTTAGTCAAAAACACTGTAAGAAAAATTTATATTAGTACTGAAAAATAGATAGACATTATGTGAGTTCTTGAATGCTATCATATTTATCACTTACTTCAGATACGTTAAAAAAGATACGCTGATAAATTTTTAGAATACAATGCATGCAAAGTCTTTATCTTTTTGGTTGCATTTTTAAAAAAACTTTTATTACTGCAATTTATTTTTTTTTTCTTCTTCTTAATAATTGCTCACAATTATTATCTGTTTTAAATCACGATTCCCATTTATATATTTAAATTCATATAAAGTATTTATTGTAAGTTAATTTTAAAATATATTTTATATTTTAAAATACATTTTAAAATATATTTTAAATTTTAAGATACATTTTAAAATTTTATCAATTTTAAACGTTATTCAAATTTTATTTTAACTTTAAAAACTATTATTTATTTCTTATTTCTTTTGCTTTTCCATTTCGTAATTTATTCCATTCATTTGCATAAAATTTCTTTTGGCATTTTATTAGATATTTTTGTATATCTTGACAACGTCACAGCACAGCAGGATGTTTTTCTTGTACGATGTAGAAATGCTTTTAATTAAAGGAACTGGTAAAGGAACTTGAAAGTTCAAACCACTTTCAGATCCATTTAAAAACATTAAATTATTAAACTTATTTAAAGTATTAAAGTGTTTTATTAAAATTGCAAAAGTGTTTAAATAATATTAGAACTCTGATGAACTATTTTGCAAAATTAAGTTTTAATTTAATAAAAAATTTTGGCTTAGTTTTCGAAGTTTCTTAAATAAACAGTATGGAAAGGATGTGAAAACTAAAAGAGAAATAAAAGGATTTCATTATATAAATATTTTTATTCGAATTAGTTTAAAGTATTGCTAAACATTAATTTGTTTTAATAAAATTTTTAAACAAAGGCATGAAAATTTATAATACATTGACTGAAAAAATCTTTTTAACTTAATTATATACTTGAACACCTAAAAGTATACTAAGAAAATCAAAAGTTTTGTAAAAGGACTTAAATGGCTGCTGTAAACTTCTCGTTAGTTTTAAAAAGTAGTTATAGTGTTGAAAAACGTTATAACTTCATTGATATTAAATAAAAAAAAAATTCTTAATAAATATTAAAGCAAATACTAATGTTAAATCCATAAATATAAGTGCTTTTTCATTGTGTCTGCCTATTCCAATGTTGTTTACGCTCATCATATATTTACAGAAGGAATAGATATAGATACACGAGCTCATTTTACATCAACAACAATTATTATTGCCGTTCCTACTGAAATAAAAATTTTAAGTTGATTAGCAACAATTCATAGAACCCAATTAAATTATTCACCTACTACCTACTACTACTACTACTGATGACTTTAGGATTCGTATTTTTATTTATAGTAAGAGGATTGACAGGAGTGGTATTAGCTAATTCTTCTGTTGATATTATTTTTTGATATTACACGTTGCCAAATAGATACACCCAACCCTTTTAAAATCTCAATTCTTGTTGGAAGACACCCATTTCATTTCAAAAAAATTACAGCAAAAAAAGTAAAATGGTTTTTATATTTTCTCAACGGACTTAATTGATCAAAAAATTATTAAATGGGATATTTTTTTCTTACACTTTGTCAATCAACCATTTTATTGGTGAGTATTATTTTTTTTTTTAAGTTTTCCTTACATATTCTCATAATAGTAGTCACTTCGTCCTTTTATGCTACTAAAGTAATCACTTGATATTGTTCATCTAATGGTAAGCTATTAAACTTTTTTCCCTTTTAATTTCAAATATTTCGCTTCAAAATGCAGTTCGTTAGATAAAGTTTATTGAAACAGTAAGGATGCAACGTGAGCGAAAAATAGGAGAAGATGCATTAAAAATGGTTATTAAGCGTAAGTGCCTCCATCTGCGTGCAATTTAATATTTAATATCTTTGAACTGCACGTCTTCCTTCCTCTTCACTTTGAAATTCATATTTAATAACACAAATTTTGATTGAAATTTAATATTTGAGAGTATCTTTTTGTGAATGGGAAATGTGACTACGTCTTTGTTGGTCGTTATTAAACTTATTTTGATCAAATTTGATGAGCACTCAAATATTTATTAAAAAAAATTTTTATTCAAAGCTATATTCATTGGAGAAACTGTCTAGAATTTAATATTTGAATTAAAACACTCGTTATTGTCTTTGAGAAACGAAAGACAAGTTATGTAGAAATGAAAGTTAGAGTGAAAAATATCCCGAACTAGCTATCTTAGATAAATGCAATAGAACACTTCTGGCCTCAATGCCGACTGTAAATATAAGATAAATTTATCTACTTAAATACTAAGCTTTTAATGTTTCATGCTTTGACAACTGAAACATGATTTCAGTTGGAAGTCTTTCACATTCTGATAGTTTAGATCAGGATTCATTTCTATGTGCTGATTTTAGTAGGTTCAAGCTTCACACTATAGCTCTCTATACTTTCAGATATTATAGTATACTCTATTCTATAATATCTGAAACTAATAGTTTCAAAAATGAACGTTAGAAATTTCACGTTTTATAAAAACTCTCCCCAAAAATTTTGGGAAATGAGATCGACCAAGCATTGTATTGACTTGAACTCGTAAAACTTTTTCTATTTTCTGTTTCTAGAGTTATTATTCTAGAGTTTATTAGAAACAGGCTTTTAGACTCTATTGATGCCATAAGATAAATATCCAAGAAATTATTCAGAGTCATACTCCAACTAATCTCTGAAAAATGCATGGTGGTTTGAAACAAGTGCTAGTTCAAGTATATTTCGACCTTTGAGACATACTTTATTCTGTTCGTTAATTAAATGTTCGAATCACATTGTCAATAACATCATTTTTTTATTATTTATTAAGTATGTATAATCGAAAAAAGAGTTAGAGATATATAGGTAGACTGCCTGATTAATTACAAGAATCAGTTTATCAAACATTGTTAAGACCTGTATGTTACTGTGGTGACATTCATGGTTTTTGGTGATATAATTTACTAGAAGTCGTTTCTATTTTTAGTATGAAAATCCACAAAAATACACATCTTTAAAATTATAATTTTTCTCCTCTTTATAGATTTTTGATTTATAAATGGTATCAACCTGCATACTTGGAACAAAATTGACGCAATGTTTTCGCGTATGACGCAATTCTATTTATTCTAACTTTGTACATTCTCTAGGTCCATATTGTGCTGCCTGCAATTTTTTGGTTCACCAATCTAGTCATGAGATGGTACTTTTGATAATTAATTACTCTATTTATCTCAATTAAACACAATATGCCAGGCTAACTTAATTGCAATTAACTAATTAATAATCTAATTAATAATCATAATATAATTATCTTTACTTATCATTAACTAATTATCTTAAATAATTCAGACTCATTTTTCATTACAATCCTTTGATTCCTCGACCCTTACAAACATTTTGTTTATATTTGCTATTGAACTTCATGCGGTATGTGTACAATGCCACTTCAAACTTGAATCATACCAAGTTACGCATATAAAGGCAACAAGTTGTGAGTTGTTGTAAGCAACAAGTGTAGAAAGGTTAGTTGCATTGAAATTGAAACACAACAACAAAGTGTGCTGCCATTAAAAGAAAACAGTTTGCACGACAAAGTGAAATGGAAACAAGTTTGAAGAGCGTCGTTTTGTTCTGAGTGCAGTTGGAGAGGTGAGAAATTGCCGGCTGTATTCACTTTGCCAAATTGTGTTCTGTTGTGTTGTGTTGTGTTGTACACTCGACAGTGTGTCGAAGACTCTGAACATTGAGTGTTGGGTGTACTTCTACGGAAGATAATGTAAAAGTATATATATTAATAAATATTTTTAAATATTTAAATAAATATAAAAAAAATATATCAAATATTCTTTATAAATATTTTAATATTAACTGATTTTATAAGAATGTGTAAAGATGATAAGTTCTATAGAATATATTTGTCTCCTATAAATATTTTTTTCTTTTTAAGTTTTATAACTTATAACTTTTTCTAAAAAAGTATTTTTTAAATATCGTTTTTTTTTGGGTATATAAAGTGCTTTTAGCTGACACTTTTCCTTGAGATTATTTTCGTCCGTTTCCATATTCAATAAAAATTTTAAGTCCACGACAAAGTTTTTCTTTCTCATAAAAAAAAGACAATTCCGAAGATTTGGCTTTACAAACCCAGAAGAAATTTTTTAATCAAGTGAAATCGTGGACTGACTATAATCCTATTTGGGATGTGGCCTAATATTTATCATCAGTGGTCTGTGGAAAAATCTATTGATATAATTCTGCGAATATAATAATTGATATTGGCAGTTGCTAACTTTAGTTTGTATGTTTGAGTAATAGTACGTATGGTTCAGTATTGACTGCGTGCATAAGTATGATGAAGGAGTTAATAATTAATTTTTTTGTTATTGTATCTTATTTAAACGTTAAAATGTTTACAAGTTAGGCTTATAATGTTATTGTTATTAAAAAATGTCCATTGTTTAATTTAAAATTAGGTGATTGACAGCTTCAACGAACCAGGCGAGCAGCAAACTCTTTGGAAACAATGATGTATCTTCCATATGTCTTGTGCATGTACTACTCTTTAAAAACAGGGATCAGTCAGCTTAGCTATATCAAACTTGTATTAGCTGGGAAAGCTACCGTATGATATCATTAACTAACATTCTGACTAAAAATTCTAAAAAACAGTCATCTATGAATTAGCAAACTTTCCAAATCCACTTAAATATAAAGACTATTTAGATAGCAATTCGAAGGAGAGTTTTTGAATAAACAATATATAAGTTCAGCCATTTGAATAAATCATTGTATGATTTCATATCGGGTGGAACTCTATTAAATCTACTATATCTTAGTAAATAATAATAGTTATCCTCCTCCCCTCTCCATACGATATTTTCATGTGTCTACGATCAAGAAACCAGCACTCGTGTCTATAGTACTGTGCGCCCTTTTGTATTGCGTATCTTTCATTTAGTGTTCAGTAATAGAACTTAAAATGCAATCATTGCACAAAAAATGACCCAATTCCTTTCCAGGGTTGATAGTGGTTGACTGTGACCCTTGTCAGAATATTCAATGCACTATAGCAGTTATTAACTATTTATTTATTCAGTTAATAAAACGGTCGTAAGAAAACTATTTCATTCCTGATACTTGTGAAATTCACTACTCATCTACTCAAACGAACAAGAACAATATATTTTTTACAACCGGAATACAATTACAATAAACTTTGCAAATAATTTTAAAAATTTTGGTAATATTTTTGGAAAGTTAACAGCAAAATTTACAAGCCTCATTAGAAAGCAGTAAGTCCTGAACAAAAAACTCTGCCCTTAACAGTCTTACACGAAAACTTTAACCATTAAATTTGTTTGACAAATTTAAACTCCTTTGGGATGTCCAAGCAGACATCCAATAAAAAAGAAGAAAAATCAGTATTTTTTTGTGAAAAAAGCCCGAAAAGTTGAACTACACAAAAAAAAAAAAGTAATGTCTAGTGGAAGAGTTTTCATTACCAAAAACAAAATGGAAAAAAATTGGGAAAAATATGTTGGTTGTTCATAAAAATTCACTGCTTGAGGCATAAATTGATTGCCCGAGAAGTTTTGGAAGCTTACTTTATTAATCAATTTTAAACTCAAATATAAAAAGCAAATGTTACTCCATTTTAATTGTATTTATGGATTGCTTGGATTACATTTAGCAGGAGAGATATATTGGCTCCTAATTAAAAACTCTAAAAACTCGTAGAGTTTGACTAAAACTTCGTTCTATAAATTTATGAATAAATTTTTTAAATTTAAAAAAATTTATCTCATATTCATCGTTACGTAGGAAATGCAAAAAATCTTTAATAAATTCTCTAAAACGAACAATTTAAAACGCGTTTATTAATTTAATGCAAATTTCAGTATAAAAAGCACCTGGTGCTCTTATAATTTTCCACAAGAGAATTTATTCACAGAAGTAAAAAGTTTACTGGGAAAAATAATTTATGAAAAATAAATGGGAAAAATATTTTAAATTATTTTACCTATGCATATTTTCAATTATCAATTCTCCGAAGAAAAAACTGCTTACCAATTGGAAAAAGCATTTACCCATTAATCAGAAGCTGAATTTATTTATTATTTTAAAAAGAAAAAATATTAAAAAAAATATTACAAATACATTAGTACATTACATTGGATTAAAAATACAGACATCCAGGTATAAACCTAGAGTACCTTTATATATTATATGTATTTATATATATAATTATATACTTATTTACTTATCTATCTATTTATTTTATTGACATAACAACACTCATACAATGCCTTATAACTATAGAGATCAACTTGGTCCTCTTTGTCACTAGTGTATTAAGCTCAGTTCTATATAATATATATTCTATATAACAATAAATAAGCGAAACATTTTATAAATACTGAAATACTGAGCTCAAAATTTGAGAAAAAAAATTAATTATATATTAATTACTTTAATTTAATAGCATTATTGTTCATTTTATCGTTGCATACTTTGAGGGGCAACTTGAATTATTTTGCTGAACACTAAATAATGAATAAATACTGTAAATATTTTTATAAAATAAAATTCAAAATAAATAATAAGAATTAATGAAAATAAAGCAATTGATAAAAGAAATATATTTTTATAATAAAAATGTCAATCTAATCTAAAACAAAAACAGCTTTCTATGTAAAGAAATTTTCTATTAATTTGTTGTTTGTCAGCTGTTTCAATCTAATTAATTTATTGTCAGTGAAAACAATTTGAATTAAAAAAATTTTAAACTGCAGAATTATATAAGTAATATCAGTAAAAATTGGAAAAAATTTTTCAATTAATTTAATATTCGTCAGCTGTTTCAATATAATTCAATTATTATTATCAGTTAAATTTTTTTAAATAAAAATTAATTCAGACCGCGTAATAAGAAAATGAAAGCAAAATTTAAAATTAAATTGGATTTGCAAAAGCAGATCACTTAAATATTCGAAATATTTTTTAATTTTCAATGTTTCAGTTTTAATTAAAACTAAAATAAAATAATTAAATTACAAATTAATAGCTAAAAATATAAGTTAAGCCTATTTAAATCAAACGAAAGCAGTTACTAAGTGGGCTAAATATTTAGCTTTAGCCATTACTTTTTTTTATTTATTTTTTAAATAATTACATTATTTTCAATAAAAAATGCTCGTGTACTACACAATAAGGCATGTATTATAGTATATTTATTTATTCCTATATCTCATGCGTTCTTTTATTTAGTCACTCGTACCTTCGTATTAACATTTCTCAATGTACTTCCCTTATACATCACAAACACTTTAGTTTACTGCTGTTCTCATACAAAATGACAATACACCACATTGTGAAGTATCTTTTATGTGAGTTTATGTTTGGTTTGCATTTCGTGAAGTTCAACGGTCAATACATTTTCATAGTAACATTTGTTTTGCGGTGTTCCAGGCATTTCTAGTGGCGTATGTATTTAGCATGTTGATCACACTTTTTTAACCAGAAATATATGTGGTTGAAGGTGTAAATAAAGACCTTTTCTGAACACATAAGCATTTAGAAGAAAAAAAATAAGCACTTCCCGCAAACATAAAAAGTTTTAAAAAAATGTTGTCAGAGTATGACAAAATTTTATATTTTTGCAGGCGAAATATTTTCATATGAAGGGAAATTTCTTTGTGAGTTAGAATTTTATGTGGTCTATCGCCGCTACTTGTGTTGTATTATTTTTTTATTTTTTGTTTCAATACACTGCCTAAAGTCAGTTCAAAGTGTCACTTGATATGCACTGGAATTATATGTAACTTATTGGGAATCTATTTTGAACAAACATATATTTAAGCCTCCAATTTCTTCTATGCTTTATTTAATTTATACCACTAAGGATCACCACTTTATTTCATGCTTTATTTAATTTATACCGTAGATACTCCAAAAATGGAACCAAAGTTATATTTCTTATACGATAATGACACACACATTATGTATTCTATTGTTTATGCAATTAAAATTTCCAACTCTCTGCAGGTATACGTTGATGATCTGGTCAATTACTTTCAGAATGGAAGATAACGCAATGGATATAAAAGAAGAGTAATTTCTATCACTTGTATCAGAATTTAAAGGTTCTGAATCAACAGTGAACAATTTTAAAATTAAGTGAAGTAATGAAAACAAACAACTGGCACTGACTTTTCATAAAGAGTTGATTGAAACCATGTCATCAACACAAATACGAGTAAAATAATCTGCATGAACTCATAATCAGCTTCAACCCCTCTTCAAGGTTAAAAAATAAATTCTCCTATAAAATAAATCATTACATCATTTTTGCTATCCTATTGTGATGTTTTCAGTGAAGTGAATAAATTCATTCTTGAAAAAATTTTACAGCATTACCCTAAAAAAGAGTTCCAAATATCATGGTATATTAAAAATCAGAATTTATATTCATTCAGATTTTTATATTGACCGTATATCCGAGTACATAAAGCTTCAACTATCTTCGATATTCACAAAACATATCTTAGTAACAACAAATTTATAGGTTCCCTTACAATAATTGAACCGATATAAAGAAGATTTGCTGATATCCGTTCTGTGATACTTCAAACAAAAAAGTTTATACTCGTAAGTTATGCTTTTGCATTGCACATCCTTTAATCTATCATAGAGCAAAATACTTTAAACAGAAAGTTATACGGAAAGTAATTAACTTTCATATCGCACGTCACCTAATCTACCTTAGAGCAATTTACTTTTAACTTAAAAATATCCGGGTTATACTCCCGTATCGCACATCGCTTAATGCAAGTTTTGAGCAGTTGTAAGCATTTTAAAACATAGCATTTTAAAACACCACTCTATCCAAGATATTCATAGAGATCTTCCTTTTAAAACCATCATAAAGCGAATTAAGATTATAACGTCTAAACTTCTAAACAGATCTTCACCCCATCAATTCATTAACTCCGTTTTGAAGAATTCAAGCGATGAAGGAAAGATACGCCTTTCTGTGATAGTTTAAACATATTAATTCGTGGGTTGTGCTTTCGCATCACACATTGCTTAATCCACTCTAGACTCTAGCAACTGCTAAAACTTAAAAACATGACCATATGTAACATATAAGACAATTTCTAGATATGTCAGAAACTCCGATATTTTCACAGATCCTTGTATTCCAAGTATATAAAGATAGAAGCGTTTTAATTTTTTAACAGAATGAATATGCAACCCGACAACTTATTGGCGCCGCTTAAAATAATTTTAGATATAGAGGGATACTTTAAACAGAAAAGTATAAGGATTATGTTTTTGCATAGCACATCTCTTAATTAACCCTAGAGCAACAGTTAAGACTTGAATAGATATCCCTAAAGAAGACATCGAAGCTTCGTTGGTACGTTAGTACCTCTGAGGTATATTCCTTCTATGATACTTTAAGCAAAAAGTGGTTTTACAATAAAAGTGATATATTCGTAAATTGTCAGTTTTTTCCAGTGTCGATCAATAAAGCCCTGCGTAGAGAAGAGAATAAAGGTATTATCTGCTGCCAACTCTTATACATCACAATTAACATATCTAATAAGAAATAAATTTGTAACGTTAAATATGTATCGGTATATGTTTGAGAAACTATGTATAAAATATTATATTTATTGATTTCCTATTAAAAATGTTATGTTAAATTTATTAAAATTAAATGTTTTAAAAACTGTAAAACTAAATTTGATATTTTTAAAACACTTAATTAAAAAAAATATTTAAAATTCATTATTGCAATACACGATACACTAAAGCAATATACATTGCCACTGGCAGGCAAAATATTTTAATGAATTTATTTAAAATTTATTCGTAACGATATTAAATCACTCATACGCCATGAGGCGCAAATTTAGTAACTTCGACTCAAATAATATACCTGATATTTAAACTCTTTTTTGTTGTTTTTGTATTTTAGGTGTTTACTATAAAATATCACAGCTTAACAAAATTCACTTTTAAGAAAATTTTTAACTTAAATTAAAAGGATAAAATATTTGTGACATTCATGCTATGTGTCGTACGTAAAAGTTATGAAATATTGTCCAACAACGTTTGAAGTTTTAACCACAATATACGCTATGTTTTAGTTGGTACTATTCTAGGTTGGTACTATTGTTGTTATTCACAAAACGAACAAGTGTGCAGTAAAAGTATTTTACTTTCTGTACATTATAATTAGCATATTCCACCTTCGGTGTGTACATATTTTTCAAGCGGTTGAAACAAACCATTTTTTCATATTTCCGCAAGTTGAGCATTAGCCTGAACTTAGCTCGAGAACTCCTTTGATATGCAGTGACAAACATCCGACCACAAACAGTAGTGAGAAAATATTGAATAAAAAGAAAAATTTTCATATGAAAACTTATATTGCATGCCGCAAAAACGAGGTTAACCAAAACTATGCCTTCGGTAGAACACAAAAAAAAAAAAATAAACAATCTAAATTTTCTAAGTCACCGACATAAAAGCACTACGGTGTGGGTCTCTTATTATCTATACTCGTATTCATGTGTGTTTGCATTCTTTTAGAAGCTTAAATGTTGGCAAAGTGCAGACGGAAATATTTTAAAGTACTCAGAAGCCATTAGGACATATACATATCTACACTCCGTTTTAACTCAGGAAATACGAAAGTGTAATGCAAATAATGACCAACATATAAAACTGCAAAAGGCAAAATAAAAAATTGTGCTTTATAACTTTGCTTTTTTTATAAAATTTCATATTTTGCTTTATATTTTTGTAGGAACCAATTAAAAAAACACAAATATTTCTCTTAAACTTAAACAAAAGTAAATATGTAGAAAAATATTTTTTCTGATAAGACAAGGTAATCACAAATTCAACTTTGCTGGAAACAAAAAAAAAATGCTTGAAAAGCAAAAAAATTTGCAAACAATTTTAAAAAATTCTTAAAATTTAATTTATTTTCATTTCATTTTCAATGGAAAATGAAATCTAATTGCTTATTCTGCAGTTTAAACAAAAATTTGCATAATTTCTCTAATAATCATGGCAATATTGAAGCTCACAGTTAGCAGAAGAAGACTGAGTAGTCAAGCAATTACAACAAAACCAACTGCTCCTTCATTCCGAAATCAGAAGTTTGTGTTGAATTTTAGCTCAAAGACGCATAAAACTACTAACTACAGAAACTTCAATTCAAATATCTTCACTTCTTTTACAAAACAAAAGAAGATTTCTGTGTGAAATGCCAACTCACTGATAAATTTTACTGCTAAAGGTAGCAAGTTCCAGCAGAGTTAGCAGAGTTAGCAGCAGTGGAATCTGCCTTTGATTGCTGATAGCAAAGCCATTGATTTGCCAATAAGCCTCATCAAATGGAACCCACTATTTACGATTGAATGTAGATATAATGGCTTTGACTTTGCTGAGCGTGACACTGAGAAGTAAGCGAAACGGCAATGACTTTTGGAACAAGAGCAACGGAAGTACAAAAATGAAGGAAGTTTTCAACAGCAGAAAGCACTTGGAAAATTGAATGATTGTTTGTTAGCACTGTTCCAAAGTCTCCCTCTGTGTGTGTATAACTTAGCAGCTCTCATTTCATCCTTATTGCTAACAAAAACATGGATAGGAAAAAATAAGAAAAACTTAAAAAAAAATTACCAATCACATTTAGAGAAGTGCAGTGTCAGCAGCACAAAAGCTATGAGGCTGGATGTATTGACTTTGATTTCGATTATGAGGAGGAAAAAAATTTCTATACGAAATTTGATAATGAAAAGCATTTTTTCATACGAAGGTTAGAATTTTTTCAAATGAGTAAGTAATAGAATAGAAACTAGAAACTACACAAGGGGTTCAGTTTCAAATGCTGTATCTACCAATGCTTAAATAGCTCTTAATTTGAAATTAAAACATGGCACTATTGGGTTTTTCAATAAATGTTAAAGAGACCAATTTTGAACTACTTTTTTAATTTAAAGTGAATTTGAAGTAGAAGTTTAGCTAAATTCATATTAAAGAAATTTCAAACTAAATTTGATACCTAACAAACTAAATTTGATAATTAATATAAATTATTGTATTTAAAGAAGAGGTTTTAAACAGTAGTAAATTGCAACAACAAAATTTTTATTATTTTTTTTAATAACTTAATTTTTAGTTCACCATATTCGATTATAGCCAAATACCCATCATCAGTGGTCGCTTAGATTTATTTCTTATATTTAATTATACTTATATTTATTATAATATATTATTATTAATACAGAATAATATTTAAATTTTATACTTGAAAATAATAAATATTTAATTAATTAATTCAATTATTCTACAGCTGGTTTATGATTTTGTTTTAATATAACTTAACACAGCAAGTGAATTTGTTAATAAAACTTTCATAGCAAAGTAACAAAACCCCAGAAAAATGTGCGAACATAAAAGTCAAGTACGGCTTTCGGTCAGTTGGTTAATGAAAACTGACTCTGAGCTTCAAATTTGGCAGGGCATGAATTCGATACCTGATACTACAGTCTCAAAAAATTATTTACTAATAATTAAATACAAAAATTATTTCCAAGCCCACTGATGATGAGTATTTGGCAATAGTCGGACCAGCTGTATGGTCAGCCAAAAATTAAATTAATTAAAAATAAATAAAAATTTTATTGTTACAATTCACTACACTTTGAAACCTCTCTATAATTCTTATAGGTATAGTAATTTAGAAACTTGAGAATTCGAGCCTATAAATATGATTTTAATTATTATTAGTGGAGACATAGTAGTTATACTCTTTATAACTACTATTATACATAGTAGTTATTGCTCTCCCAAAAAAAAAAACTCAATAGAAACCAGGCAAGATTTAGTAGCATTGATCCTTTTCTGTTCATCCTTGTAGCGAATTCGCGTTTCTAGATCCATGAATTTTTCTTAGTTCAAGATTTGCGTGCTGCATGTAGTGGAATCAATACTTTTCCACAAAAAGCTATGAAGTTAATACTTTGAGTAAAGTAAAGTCTCGTCTAATGCCTGAAATATTTATACAATTAAAATGTCTTTTCATTTTATGTGTGAACCATAGTTAAGATACTTTAAGTTGATTTCTTTTGAAATTCTTATAAATTCGTCTACTTTGAGAAAGTCTTTAAAGCACTCAAAAACTCCTAGCCACTTCCTTTAATTAAAAGGTTTTATATGCAGTACAAGACAAGCATCCTGCTGTGCGGTGAGTTACACATAAATTACAGAAATTTCAACAAAATACGAAATAAATTATCCTTATGCAAATGAATTGAATAAAACAGAAAATTGAAAATCTCAAGAATCAAGAAAAATAGACATAAATGTGGGGTAACACAAAATTCTACTTTTCAGAGTTTTTATTATTTTATTATTAAATGATAAGATAAATAAGTAAAGAATTGAAACCGCATATTTTTTACCATTTAAAATTTAAACTAAAATTATTTAAATGCGAGTATTTAATACAGCACGCTTAAGGCTAATGTGGAATAAAAGGTTTTCTAATTAAGGACGATTCTACCCCCAATCCATTTCATCTCTTCACAAAAATGCTTTCTATAAAAACTAAAGGATAGCGGTAAGATGTGACATGTCAAAAAGGAAATAGATATGATTGATATATAAAAAATTATTTCATTATATATATCAGTACTACTATCCAGTTGAGATAAATAGTGTTTACAGTATCTCTATATTATTTGTATTATAGTATCTGTTGGTGGTAACGATGGGAATAGATTATTGTATTGTATTTTAAACATTTCAAAGTTGGTGTCAACCTGCTGTATCCTTTCCTTAAAAACAATTTTTTAAAGCACATTAACTTCTAATCTAAAAGGATTTAAAAACACTTAAAGTTCACAGTATATTACACAAGAATCCCTTTTTTTTGGCAAATATAAACGATTTTGTGATTCTGCATATTTTTTATTTTTTACTTTGATTTCTTCTGTTGTTTGTGAATACCAAACAAAAGTCTATTGTATTCGTAAAGATATTCAGGACTCTTTTTTATATAAAAAATTTTTTATTTAAATTTCCATTTTGTTTGATTTTGTGGATTTTGCTCTTTGTTTATAATTGACCCTCTTTGCTAGTGAGTTGGTTCAGTTAAGCTGATTTAACCTTATTGTTGTGAGTTACTGTTACTGCTAGCGTTGTCTTATTTCCACTTGAAATCCTTTCCAAAAGGATGCAAACGGTTGCTTGATGATTCTGCAAGACAGGTCGTTAATTGTATTATTTCGTATGTTAAGCCTTTGCCTGGTTTAAATTGAATAAATCAAATTAAATAGGACTTAAATACACATACTTGTTTGAGAATGAAACTGCTTAGAGAGTATCATGTGAAAGTGTGGAATAAATACATTTTTAGAAAATGTGTAAAATCCTGAATTAATTTCATTTTAAATAAATACATTTTATTCACATGAAGGAGAAAAATGATTTTACACATAGAAAAATACGAACTCAGTAAAAAAGATAGAAAGTGAACATATTTACACTTTATTCCTTACAGAACATATTCTATAAAAAATATAAACGGAAATCTGAAATCAGTGAAATCTGAAATGTATACCTTATTCCTTACAGAACATGTTCTATTTAAGATATATATACAAATATATATAATCAACTGCTTTCATTAGGCTGCCTTGTTGGATCGATGCGTATATAGTAGTACAACAGCACACAGCAACTGGGTTAGGTCTCATTAAAGACTAATCAAAAATAAATGTTTTAACAAATCTTAAAAAAAATTGATTATATATATCCCAATATATATAATCAACTGTCATGATCAGGATACCTTGTTGAACCGATGCGTAGTATATAATAAAACTACAGTACACAAAACATTGGTTCAAATCTAACTTAGAACGCTGTCGTAAATTTAAAAATATGTTTACTGGGTCTATCCCAAAAATGGGGCTTCGAGTGTTCTACATATTCGCAAAAATGCCTACTACCAAATCTACAAAAATATTTAACTCTAACTGGTGTCGTCAGATATGAATAGATTTATGAGATTTGATCCTGATAAATAAATATAACCTAAATATTAACTAAAAAATATAAACTATTATTTTTATTAAATATTAAGTTAGGTTAGTTGAAGTTAAGGTAGAAGCGAGTCCTCCTCAATCAACTCTAAAGCTGTTTTGTTTCCATAATTCCTCATAATGGTGGATAGCAGAACAGTCATGTTAGAAACAGCCGAAAGTATTGATAAATGTAAGAATCTGGCCGACTTATGCTAGATATATCACTGAGTATTTTGAAGAGTGGTGCAACCAATAGCTTAACCCTGTTTCTAGACAAACACAATAGGTGTTCTGTTGTCTTTTTTGCAAACGCCGGTAGACACTTTAATGTCACACTTCAAAACTTTCTTTTGGAATTTGTGAATATGACAGTTGATCTTTGGTAGCATGGATAGCATGCTACAGTACTTAGATACCATTAGTACATTACTAGTTTAAGCGCTTATTTGTACTATACATAGAGTACTATTTTAGATGTGAATAGGGCAACTCCTTTACCCATCATACAGAACCTGATTTTCTATATAGGTAAGTACGGCTTTTTTTCTTTTTGTTTTGTGTATTCCAAGTGAGTTTAGTCTTCAGGGTCATGCCTAAGTATTTAGTAATGTTATGAGATAGGATTGGTACTCCATTTGTGTATAATGCAAGATATCGTCTTTTATTGTATGTGAAGTTAATATGGATCAGTTAATTATGGAAAAGTTAATTAGTTTCGTTCAGTTTTATACGCACTGATCACAATCCGGCGCAACAAAAAGTGAGTGCCCAACTCGCACGGACTAAAACCACTCCCCCTCATTGCTAGAGATATTGTCCTAATCCTGGACTACGTAAGTATTACATCGAGTTGGGGTCCCTAATTACTCATTTAAGACTTCTATCGGTGTGATCTATTCATTTGTTCAATCAAAGATTTTGTTGAGATAATGTTGAAGTCTACTTAAAGTTTCGTTCTCTGATTTTTCGACTAATAAAATGGTCCTTATCATTTACTTCTTATGATAAAATGAGGTGTAAAATAATGTTTCATTTTCGTTAAATTATGGAAGTATAAAATGGATTACCCTGTAAAAACAAATATTATTTTTTAGTTTTAGTACAATTCTTTTGTTAATAGTACACTTTTTCTGCATTATGAATATTTTTTCTAAATAAATAAAAATATTTGAATTAATTTGTGTTATTTAAAAAAGGTTCTTGTTTATATCTGAAAACATTTTTTGATTTTAAATAATTTGTTACGGAATTTAAAATTATTTTGTGTAACAAATACATCGCGTTGTGTAATTTCTGTTCGTTTATTTAAATATGCATAGCATGAAATTAAAATTAAAAAGCAAATTTTTTCAATTTAAAATTTACATGCAAAATTGTTATTAAAATTCTTATTATAAAAAATTATATTTAAATTAAAAATAAAATTCCATTGCAAGTAAAAATGACAAAACTGCATGTCGCACACCATATGCCATGACCTGTAATTTGTAATTACCCATTTCCGGGCAAATCCTTCTTCCGTTAATTCTTTAACAAATTTTTGTATATTGTTTTTTTGTTTGTTAATAATTTATTGAATTATTAATAAGTGCTTATTATTAATAAGAACATTAAATGCAAATATTAAACACTTGTCGATAAGCATATCATATTTAAGCAGATTATTCAATTACATGTAGCGATAATAATAAAAATTACAAATTACTTATACGGGTAAATAAATTGCTGTGTATATATTACACAAAGTGTACTAAAAATAATTACATATAATAAAAACATTAAAATTCAAAGGAAAAAATATCATTTGTTGAACTCTTTATAGGAAAACTTACATTGAATGTATAAAAAGTACTTCAAACGCTTGGCGAGGTATCCTTTTATTTTAAATTAATGAACGGATGGTGATTATCGATAATGCAATACAACAATTTGACTAAAAATTTAAAATATGTAGATAATTATTGTTGGAAAAATATTGACAAGAATATGACAAGATGACAAGAATAGTAATTGAATTTTAACTTAAAGATATAAACGAGAAATGAACGAGAAATGAGAGGGACCTCATCTCAAATCTCTGATACTCATTTTGTTTCAGGGCTTGATAACAAGTGCTGCTGCATATGCTTATTCAGTATGACTTATCATATATGACTTACTCATCATTAACTTACTATAATGACATTATCATAAATAATGACATTATCATAAATAATGTCTTATATATCTGCATGCTACAGAAACAGGAACGTATATATACATAGACTCATTTAAAGGGTTATAATATCTGTTAAATGATTCAGATAAAAACATTAAACTTTAAAGAAATCAATTTCATCTAGCCTAAAATGGTTCAAATATTTTAGGAGGATTTGAACTCATTAAGTTGCCATTGCCACAGTTTTGTGGGTAAGGATCTGTTACAAAATATCTTTTATTATTATTTTGTCAAAAAAAGTTCGATAATACTGAGGAAATGATAAACAGTAACATTTCCTGATTGTATACTTTTTATCAGACGCCTTTAATTCGTCCGCTCTTTCTTCAGTTTCGAGCCATTAGTGGTCTCTCAAATGATCATTTCGTTAGAAAAACATCTACTTTTTGTTTTTCTATGACAGATAGACTTTAAATATTATTTTCGCATTAATGTTTATCCAGACGAGTAGAGTGAACCAGTAAAGCTGTTGGCTGTTTATTTGCTGAACAATATTATCCCAGCGATCATAAATAAAAAATATTTATCCAATACAACTTGGCTAAGGAAAAACTCTTTTTCATTAAAAAAAAAATTACAAAGCCATCAAATAAGTGATAATAATAATTTTAATTTTAAAATATTAAATATTTACAAAAAAATTAAAACGACTTTCTGTATTTTAAATTAAAGTTATACTTTAATAGTTAAGAAAATAAAATTTATTATATCCCTCCTTACCTTTTTTAAATATGTCTAATATATTTTGAAGTAGTTTATTGGTAAAATTCAATCCCTATAACTAGTAATATTTGGAATATGTGTAAGGTATAATCCATAAAAACCTCAAACGTAACAAAGGATTCGAGTCCTTAGCAGTTGTTTTGGAAACAGCAATCGCTTTTCAATTTGGCCATTCAAGCTGAAAATGGAGTACCAATTTCGATATGTTGAAAGCACTCACTGCTAGTTGAAATGTTTCTCCAATTTTGCTTAACATCAAGGACTACGAAAATCACATAATTCCACCTATACGAGACGTAAAATTCATACAAATAAGTGGTTTGTTGAAAATACTCTGCTCGTGTATTGACTAAATTGGTACTTTAGGTAATCAGATTGTAAGGAAACTCTGCAGATAAAGAAGTAGTGAAGTATGTATTGAGAGAAAAAAAAAAGAAGATTTGAAAATAATTTAAGTTGAAAGCTATATTAAGCAACTGCTAAATGTACAAGGAATAATTCTATAAATACAAAAAATTTAAACAAAAATAAATAAAAATTAATATAAAATAATTATTTTTACAAATAATGTGATTACTATACTTGTATTATCTTAAAAGCAAGAACATCAATTTGCTTTAAGTCTCTATTAAGTCTCTGTTAAACTTAATATAGTCAACTTTTAGATACTACGAAGGTTTTAACACCGTTCATGGAAGTAGTTTCACTACAAATAAATTAAATGTATCAAATGCACAAATTATCATCTGATACGAAAGTAAATATTTGTATATATAATACATATATTATATAAATTAAATTTGATTTAAGCGTCACTTAGGATGGCAGTGATTATTTTACTTAAAATATAAAATATAGAAAATTTTGAACCGTACTGAATTGCAACAACAAAAATTTTTATTTAATGTTAATTTATTTTTGTCGAAAGTGACACATCTTATGACGAAAAGAAACTATTTAAAACTTAGAAGGGTTCGAATAGAAATAAAAAGACATTAACAAAATATTAGTTAATTTAATGAATTTTGGCTGGCCATACAATCCTGTTTCAAGTATTGCCAAGTACTCACCATCAGTGGTCTTAGGAAAGATTCGAATTTTTTAATTAAAGTATAGTTCGGTATATAATTTTTTTGGACTGCAAGTGCCAGGCTTATTTTTATTTATTTTTAATTAATTGAATTTTAAGTTGACCATATAGCTGTTTCAAGTATTGCCCAATAGCCATCTTCAGTAGTCCTTGAATTCTTTCTTATATATAATTATTCATATACTGTAACAAGTTATTTTGTAGACTGCAAGTATTTAACTCGTACCGCACCAAATTTGAAGCTCAGACTCTGTGTTTATTAGCAAACTGACCGAAATCCATACTTGACTTGTATGTCAGAACTTAGAGTTTTGATCATATACTGTGAAAGTTCATTAACATATTTACTTTCTCAGCCAAAAAT
>NC_051846.1:194186767-194224971 GCF_002237135.1 Teleopsis dalmanni
AGAAAAGGAGATCCAAGGATTTTTAATCTTCTTCTGGCTAGGGAAGGGCACTGACACATGAGATGGAGTACAGTCTCCTCCTCATCCTCAGAGCCACTGCCTCTACAAAAGTCATTAAAGGGGAGACCCAGTCTCATAGCATGCCTTCCTATTACGCAGTGTCCCGTCAGCACAGATACCGTAGTGCTGAGCAGGTTCCGTCTTAGTTGAAGTAGCTGATGGGTTCTTTTCTTGTCAAAGTTCGGCCAAGTCAACCTAGAAATCTGACATTGAGGTTCGTCAGCCCAGTATTGCTTGGCTATACTCAGGTATTTTTATATGATTGCCAGTTTAACTGTAGCAAGAGGGACGCCTATATCAGAGAGGTTAATGTTAGGGAGAAGAGCACCTGCCTTGGCTAAATCGTCTGCCCTACAATTTCCTGTAATATCCCTGTGACCAGGAACCCAAATAAGTTTGACCCTAACAAACCTAGCTAGGTCATTTAGTGAAGCACTGCAGTCTTGAGTTGTGATTGATGTGGCTGAGGTGCCAATCAGTGATCTGATGGCAGCTTGGCTATCAGAAAAAATTGAGAAAGTGGGTACTTAATATTAAGTAAACTTCTTGACTTCACTCAGGATGTATTGAATTTAATACTTAACTAAGCTCATCTGTGATAACATGTTTAAATTAAATTTTAAATAATTAATTTTTCTTTTTTATACACATTTCTAAAAATATACCAAATACATCTTTACACACTTGTACAAAAATTCTCTTTATTAAAAATTAATTATTATTAATTTTAATAAAATTTATAGTGGCTATTATTAATTATGATCATTTGCTTTTTTACATGGGGCCATCAATGAATATCGGAAAAAACTGGGTCAAGTGATTTTTAGTGGCTCTCCGGCCGGTCATTTTTTTTACCAGTGAGAAAGTTTTGTGGAATCCGAACGAAATGACTGTCAGATGATGCAAGATCCGGACTGTGTAGTGGATACTTCAAAACATTCTCAGCAAGTTTTGTTAATTTGTTCCAAGTCATTAAAGAAATGTGTGGTCTGTTGTGTTGCCATGATGGAACACAACTGTTTCTCTGTCGTGTAATGTTGTGAGGAGTAGAGAACCGAGTTACCCATTACACCAAACTGGAAAAGTTCGTAATCGAAAATTCTGTTTCAATCCCATGAAATACTGAAAATCATCTTATTCGCTGTCAATACAGGCTTTGAAGTCATTTGTGGAGGGTCTCTAGCTTTTCAACTCAATCGCTTTCAATATATATTTTTGTATTTATTTTTTATCACTCGTAATAATTCGCTTAAAAATTATTCAATTTCATTTTGTTTGCTACTAGCATTGTACTATTACATAGCTCAATAAGTCGTACGACTGACAAACAGATGGCGCTGCCATTGTCAAATCCATATGACGTTTATGAAGTACCAACCTTCAGAAGATTATGTATAAAATTTCAAGACATTTCGATAAGTCAGGAAAAAGTGACAGCAGTTTAAGTGAAGCTACTTTTGTTACTTTCAAAATATGGATGGATTTAAAACAAATTCGTGTGTTCCTTTATCATTGCTTCTTGATGAAAAAAAATACTGTACAAGCTCAGCAATGGCTTCAAAAGTGTTATCCAGACTCTGCTCCATCGAAAAAAATCATTTGTTATTGGTTTGCTTGGTCGTACAGACACCGATGATGGTGAACGTCAAAAAAAGTGTAGAAATTGGTTATATCTGATCGTAAATTGAAATTACATGAGTTAGTTGAGACCGTAAAGATATCAGAAGGTAATGTGTTTACAATTATGCGTAAAGATTTGACCATGAGAAAGCAAATACGATCAACAAATACCATCAGAGCAGTATTTGTTGGCAATGTTTACACGTATTAAATCAGATTTTTTGCATCGGCAATGGATGAAACATGAATCCATCGCTTCACTCCGGAATCGAAACGATCATCATCTGAGTGGACTGCAGCCGGTGAAGCACGTCCGAAGCGTCCAAAGGCACAACAGTCAGCTGGGAAGGTTATGGCTTCAGTATTTTGGAATGCACGTGGTATAATCTTCATTGACTATCTCGAAAAGGGAAAAATCATCAATAGTAACTACTACACTGATTTACTGCATTGTTTGAAAGCAGAAATTGTGAAAAAACGACCGCATATGATGAAGAAAAAAATGTTGTTTCCTCAAGGCAATGCACCATGTCACAAGTCAATAAAAACGATGGCAAAATTGTACGAATTACACTACGAATTGCTGCCTCATCCTCCGTATAGTCCAGATCTCCAAAAAATGCTCGCCGGTAAGAAATTCATCTCAAATGAAGAAGTAATTGCTGAAACTAAACACTGTTTTGAGGTAAAAGACAAATCCTTCTACAAGCACGGCATCGAGAAGTTAGAGAAGCGTTGGAATGATTGTATTACCCTTGAAAGAGATTGATGAGTAAAATCGATTTTGGGCAGAAAAAATTTGTTTTTCTTAGTTAGTCAGACGATATATTGAGTGATGTGTTAGATAATCAAGATAGTTTATGTTAATTCATATGGTACACAAACACTGGACGTTTTTGTCGGCATTGCCTTCTTTAAATTTTTCCAAACTATTATGTGGTTGGTGTTGAGTGCCGTAGCTATCTTCTGGCAGTTGGCGTATCAGTCTTCCTTCATCAGTTGTAAAATTTCATTGACTTTTATAAAGACTTTTATAGTCATATATATGACAATACTAATAGATAGCGACTAAAAACGACCAAACCTTTTATATTACCTAAAGTATCTACCTAATACATAGGTATGATAGTACAGAGCTATATATACCCTTATATACAGGTATATAATGTACAGTGGTGGTTTTAGTGGGTTGAAGTCCCACACTGACTGGAGTTCCGATTGTTTTACACATCGTCAAAAAAAGAAAACAAAAAAAGTACATTACATTACTATTTACAATATTAATATGTTATTTAATGTTATGTCATGTTATTTACATTACGCTACATTACTCATATGCAAGATTTATAAGACTTTAACAATAATAATGCAGCATATTATCATGAAGCACACAAGAGCAAAAGGTCAAAAATACTATACAGTAAATTATATATTTTGGTTCAATTAAATTCAGTAAATTCTACAAACTGCAGACAATGAAATAATTTTTCTTGAACACGTGCTGCATTCAGAATTTAAGAAAATACATTGTATAACTCTCAAATCTATTTGCAAAGCACAGATATCACTGTTTTTATAAAATTACGAATAGGTGTTTAAATAAAATTCTATGCTTTACCATGTAATTATAACCCAACCGTGATTTTATTCTCGTCATATAATTATTTAAAAAAATTTTTTAGTATAAAATACAAGCTACTTGTCCAGTTCAACTTAATACAGTTTTTGAAATTGTAGGAAATAGTACATGAATTATTAAAATGGATTCACTAAAAACATATGAAGTCTTGAAATCCGTACTTGTATTTCTGGTCGTGATTTTGTTACTTCATTGGATTTGGACGCGAAGAAAAATATATAATTTTGGCCTAAGATTTCCGATTGTATTTGGTTTCCCAATAATTGGTTCGTTACACAAATTAAAAAACGTTGACAGTAAGTGGACACTATTATCAGTAGTTCTGTAACATATTTCTTATACGTTTTTAAAGATTTAATGACAGCGTTCGGCGAAATCTTGAATGCCTGCAAAAGTCATACCGTTTGCTTTTGGTGGGGATTATTTCCAGTCATATTAACAGCTGATCCAGATATTGCTTTAAATGTTTTTCGTTCCCAAGAATTACTTAACAAAGCAAAAATACTATACTATCCAGTTCGTCATGTATTTAAGGGTGGATTAATTGCAAGTCCTGGTAATATACAAAAATAATGCAAGAGATAAAAGTTATTTAAAAAATATTTTACATAAGCAACTGAATGGGTCCATAATCGTAAGATGATTAATCCATCGTTTACAAATAAAGTACTTGTAAGTTTCTTTCCAATATTTAATAAAGCCAAGGACGATCTGATAGAAAGATACAGCGTTCTCGTGGATAATAAGGAACACAAGATTTTAAAGTCGTTACAAACATTGAGTTTAGGCATAACCGTAGGTAAAAAAGTGTTAACTGGTTATAAAAAAGGTTAAGTTATAACAAAAATGATCAAATAATTTATTTAGAAACAACAATGGGTAAGGTGATGTACAGAGGTGAACAAGTATCGAAAGGCTTAGCGCCTTTATATTCTTTGTAAGGTCATTTTGTAAAGTTACGTTTATATATAAATAAATAACATTTCTGTCACAGTGTGATGAATATTCTTTCGGCTAAAATATTGATGTCTTTTTTGAAACTCGGTTTTATATTGGAGCTGTATCCTAAATTTAGAAAAAAGAGGGAACAAATATATCAGTTCGTGAATGAAGTTAGAATTTTTTACTATTACTTAAACTATATAAAACGACTAACAAATATTTTAGTTAATTCAAGCTAAGCTAAAAAGAGGTATAAATACAAGCAATAACAACTCAAATACGGAGACAAGTGATCTTAACAACATAGCCTCAAATTCTGCAATACCTTCAATACGGAAAGAACCAAAAATATTTATTGATCAAGCTATAAAATTATACCAAAATCAACAATTTACATGGAATGACATAATTAGTGAATCCATTACAATTGTTTCAGCTGTGAGTTAATATGTCAAATTTAACAAGAATAATATATACACAATTTTGTTTTTAGTCATTCGAGACCTCTGCTAATGCCGTCTACTCTACTCTTGTCATGTTGGCAATGCATCCAGAAGAACAACAGCGATTATTTGAAGAAATTTTAGATGTGTTCCCAGAGAAAGACTTTTATGTTGACTTTGATCAATTAAACCAACTGCCATATTTGGAGCTCGTAATAAATGAAACGCTTCGCTTAGCTCCTTCAGTTCCCTTAATAGGACGTCACGTCATGAAGGATACTCAAATCGGTGAACATGTTTTTCCCAAAGATAGTCAAATATTAATTTCAATATTTCATCTTCATCGGAGGACTGATATTTGGGGTCTAAATGCAGATAAATTTGATCCAGAACGTTTTTCAATAGAAAATTTTGAAGAAAAGCAGAAAAATGCCTATATTCCCTTCTCAAAAGGGCTTAGAAATTGCATTGGTAAACTGTGATAAATCTAATATAAATATATATCTGATTGGCTATGTTTTGTTTACAGGATGGCGATATGCTTTATATACAATAAAAGTCTTGTTATGTGGACTCATACGAAACTATAAATTTGAAACTGATTTTAAATTCGAGGATTTAAAGTACACCAGTAATGTATCATTGAAATACATATTAGAACCTGAGTTAAGGTTAAGTAGAAGATCGGAAGATATTATAAAGTAACTCGTATTGTGTCTGTGTATGTACGCTCTCAAATGGAAATAAAATAAATTAATATTCTCATAAATTAAAACTTTGCATTTGATTAAATTAAAAAATTTAGCCAAACGATATTGTAAGAATATATAATTAATTTAAAAATAGTTGTCCAGATAAATATTCTCCTAATACAGAGATCTTGGTTTCTGTTTAGCTTTTGATATCAATGCTTGTTGTTTCAAGAGTTTTTCTGCTGAAAGTCTTCTATTTACCTTATTCATTGCATGCATTTGAATCATTATTTCTATATTAAATAATTTTTTTAAATCGTAAAAAAAAGCAATATGATCATTGCATAATTACTGTACAGAAGATATACAGAATTATTTTCAGGAAATAGTTCCAAAGCAATGAGTCTTTGGTATGTGTCGAAATACTTTAATGGTAAACTTCGCACCCATGCTTACGCTACACTAACATGTTGAAGTCGGAAACCAAACTAAGGTTGTCTTTCTTAGTTAAGTATTTGTGGCAAGAGATCGCCTTACTCATAATCTTAGTGTTTCTGACTTTATGTCAATATTTATGATCTGTGTTCATAGAGTTTTTAATACTTTTAGCAAGAGTATTGTTAATTTCACTTAACAAAAAGGAATTCAAATTTCCATATTTGCCACATCAACCAATTATTGAAAAGCTTATTAGTATGCGCTATAATATCTGTCGCCCTACTTTCTTCTCAACTGCAATTAACATTTTTCCCGAAGCTTTCATAGCCACTAAAGTGAAGAATTTTGCTATTGAGATCCGCATCCTTTTCATCTACACGTTTCGGTGTCCTGATAACACTTTTTAGTGTTGTATTTTGATTCCTTTCTGGTAACACTGTTCTACTACCAATATTTTGTGGAGAAAATTATAAAGTATTTCGCGAAAAAGTGTTAATAAAATCTGTAAGAATGAAATTACTCATTTACATAATACCATAGAATATTATAAATATAGGAATATATCTTACTTAAATATTAAACCTTCATCTTTTAGACAATTTTGACTTAACAACTGAAAAGCAATGCAATTAATTTTCTATTGATATTTTACGTTTATCTAAAAGTGCTTTTTCAATTACAATTGCAAGTTTTGATAGAGTTCTAGGACACAAAAGAAAATGACTCAATATATTAAGATATCAAATCCAGAATTAGACCATAAAAGTCTAACATAAAGTCCATTTAGAGCTTTCAACAACAGACGGATGCAGGCTACGTATGGTAGACACAGAAACATTCTAGTATATCGTAAAGACTGTTCTGCTGAAACATAATATAAAAGAAGAAGCTTCCACAAAAAACTGATCCATCAAACGATGTGGGTAAATATGGATATGGAAAAGCTTAAGATTTTTCCGTATACAAGTGAAAGTAATGTTTCGAAATTATGTATAGAGCTTGATACAATAGTCTCTCACTCCATGCAATTTCACAACCAGTAAATGCTAACTATATATTGCTAACTATATATTAAGACTACGAGTTGATTTAATTTTAGGTTCAAACATTAAATTGTTTACGTCAAATACCATCAACTCAAATTATATTAACAATAAAAAATAATACCCGAAAAATTAACAATTTTGGTTCTAAATAAGTTATTTTATTCATATATATGGAAGCGAAGGTGGACTTATTTCAAGTAAAGGTAAGGAAATTTAATAAATCAATAAAAAAGTAAATAATTGAATAAAATTAAAACCTCTAAATTTTTTAAATGCAACTGAATGGGCCCACAACCGTAAGATGATTAATCCATCATTTACAAACAAAGCATTGGTTAGTCTTTTTTCAATATTTAACCCATTACAACCCCGTACCAGATGCCGTGGACCGATTTAAAATTTTAAGCATTTTGGGTCAATGTATTCGAATGAAAGGTATGGATATATAAAATAGGGCTTATTGATTATTGAAATTAACATTTATTTTTTTAAATATTTTATTTCAATAATTTTTTTTATTTAATTGAAACCTTATCTAATTTCGGAGTTCAGTGAAAGTGTCTCCCATTTGGATCCAGATAATTGGAATAGAATTTCCTTTAATCTGTTTTCTTAAAATTAACCATATATTCACACAAAAAATAATAAAAATAATATAAACAATAACTATTATATGCCAAGACATATACTCGATTAAAGTGCTGGTAAGGAAAATTACCAGTCGGGCCGAAATGCGATAATAAAGCTATAAATAATTTAATAGACAAATTTGGCGCGCTAGTGGATAACAAAAATCACAAAATATTAAATATGTTACAGACCTGGACTTTAGAAATAACTATAGGTAATAATGTCATTGCAACAATGACTGTAAGATTAATACTTTATTATCAGAAACGACTATGGTAAGGTGATGTATAAAGGTGACGAGATGTCGAACATTTGGGCAGTTAAGGTTTCTTTGTAAGTTTCTCAAGGAATTATTTCAATATCTAACTATTTTATATATAATTGAACTTAAACAATGTGAATACTGTCATAAAACTTACAATGATCCAAACGTTGCTTTGTAAAACTCGATTCAATACTGAATTTCTACATAAAATTCAGAAGAACGAAAGAAGAGTTATATTGAATCGTTTAAAATCTGTACTTATTGAGATTAACATCGAAATTGTTTCTTTCATTATTACTTAATTAATAATGATAAAATATGCAAATTTATAAATTCAGTTCTCAGATTGAGTGAGTATTTGGGATCGAGAACGTTTGTTTCACACAAATACACAGCTTTGAGTTCAGTACATCGAAACTTTAGGAACTTTAAGAAAAAAAAATATATATATGTATATTATTTCTATATACTATAATATACATGTTTATATATAATTAATATTAATATTACCAGTATTTGAATATAGACTACTGTTCCGAGGGCGTATACAGTTGAAACTGAAAGCAAAATGTCTCAACATGACTTGAACTTACAAAAAATTTTCTGTATTGAATTCGTCTTTTTTATATATTATATATAAGTTTATACGTATAATGTATTTATCACAATGAAATTACTTAGATTACTGAACGCAATCTAAAATTAAAGTGCCAAACACGCATTTTAATATAATATTAAAACCGACAATATAACATATTATCGTGTAACAAACAGGGGCAAGAGATCAAAAAAATTGTACAATAAATTATGTTTTGTTGTACATTAATTCTAATAAGCTTCTAAGCAACTGGAGACGACAAATTATTTTTTTTCGCAAATGACACATCCAAAGATCAAAAACATGTATTACACAGCCATATTAAACTATTTGTAAAACTTAAAAGGATGACCCATTCAGCTTATGAAGAGCATAAAATTGTTTATTCTTCAACTTTAATTATTTTAACTTTTCGTATAAATTTCAAACAACTTCTCCAGTCGAGAGTAATACAGTTTCTGAAATTGAACGAAATAGTACATAATTATGGAATCACTAAAAACATATGAAGTCTTGAAATCCGTTCTTGTAATTCTGGTCGTAATTGTGTTACTTCACTGGATTTGGACGCGAAGAAAAATATATAAGTTTGGCCTGAAATTTCCGATTGAATTTGGTTTCCCAATAATTGGGTCGTTACACAAAATAAGAACTGTAAACTGTAAGTGTTAATTATACTTATATATCTGTAATATATGTCATCTACTTTATTTAAGCTGTAGTAAGCGGGCTTGGACAAATTATGAAAGACTGCAAAAGTCATACCGTTTGCTGCTGGATAGGATTATTTCCAGTAATATTGACAGCTGATCCAGATATTGCTTCAAGCGTTTTGCGTTCTAAAGAACTGCTTAACAAATCGAAAACAATGTATTATCCACTAGATCTTACATTTAAAGGTGGATTAGTTGCAAGTCCAGGTAAAATACATACAAAAATAAATTATGTATTAATATTTATATGAAGTTATATAAAAAATGTTTTACATAAGCAACTCAATGGGTCCATAATCGGAAGATGATTGATCCGTCGTTTACAAATAAGGTACTTGTAAGTTTCTTTCCAATATTTAATAAAGCTAAAGACGATCTGATAGAAAGGTACAACGTTCTCGTGGATAATAAGGAGCACAAGATTTTAAAGTCGTTACAAACATTGACTTTAGGCATAACCGTAGGTAAAAAAGTGTTAACTGGTTATAAAAAAGTTTAAGTTATAACAAAAATGATCAAATAATTTATTTAGAAACCACAATGGGTAAGGTGATGTACAGAGGTGAACAAGTATCGAAAGGCTTAGCGCCTATGTATTCTTTGTAAGGTCATTTTGTAAAGTTACGTTTATATATAAATAAATAAAATTTCTGTCACAGTGTGATGAATATTCTTTCGGCTGAAGTATTGATGTCTTTTTTGAAACTCGGTTTTATATTGGAGCTGTATCCGAAATTTAGAAAAAGGAGGGAACAAATATATCAGTTCGTAAATGAAGTAAGTATTTTTTACTATTTCTTGAACTATATAAAACAACTAACGAATATTTTAGTTGATTCAAGCTAAGCTAAAAAGAGGTATAAATACAAGCAATAACAACTCAAATACGGAGACAAGTGATCTTAACAACATAGCCTCAAATTCTGCAATACCTTCAATACGGAAAGAACCAAAAATATTTATTGATCAAGCTATAAAATTATACCAAAATCAACAATTTACTTGGAATGACATAATTAGTGAATCCATTACAATTGTTTCAGCTGTGAGTTAAGATGCCCAATTTGATAAGAAAATTGTATGTTAAACTATTTTTAGGCATTTGAGACCACTGCTACTTCTGTTTACACTACTCTAGTTATGTTGGCAATGCACCCAGAAATACAACAGCGATTATTTGAAGAAATATTAGATATGTTCCCAGAGAAAGACTTTTATGTTGACTTTGATCAATTAAACCAGCTGCCATATTTGGAGCTCGTAATAAATGAAACTCTTCGATTAGTTCCTTCAGTTCCCCTAATAGGACGTCACATCATGAAAGATACAGAAATCGGTGAACATGTTTTTCCCAAAGATAGTCAAATATTAATTTCAATATTTCATCTTCATCGGAGGACTGATATTTGGGGTCCAAATGCAGAAAAATTTGATCCAGAACGTTTTTCAGTAGAAAATTTTGAAGAAAAGCAAAAGAATGCGTTCATTCCCTTCTCGAAAGGAGTTAGAAATTGTATTGGTAAGCCGTGATAAGTCTGATATGAATATATGCATTGACTATGATTTGTTTACAGGATGGCGATACGCTTTATTTGCAATAAAAATCTTGTTATGCGGACTCATACGAAACTATAAATTTGAAACTGATTTTAAATTGGAAAGCTTAAAATGCACCACTAATATAACATTGAAATACATATTAGAACCTAAATTAAGGTTGACTAAGAGATCCTGAAGTATTATAAAGTAATTTCGCTTGCATATACAGATTATAAATGGAATTAAAATAAATCAACCTTTCTGGAAACGAACCTTTGTAATTAATTCAATTCATGTTGGTTAAATAAGTTGATTTTTTAAATATACTCCAGTTTATTCAAAGAGAGTATGCTTAATGCAATACTTTATGTGAAAAATTTTAAATTTTCTTAAAAAGTGTGAAATACTTTGGAGTTTGAGATACAAATCACTTCCCAAGAAATGGTTCCTAAGTAATGATTTTTTGGTGTGTTTAAATACTTTAGTGTGATATTTTGTACTACTCATCACCGGTCCGTCATGTTCGATGAAGTATGAAGCTTTCGCCTTACTCTCAACTTCAGTGCTCCTTAGTTTCCGTCTTACCACATGCCTTTCAGTACTTTTGGCAGAAGTATTGATAAATTTTCTAGGCACATATCTGTTCACTGCATTAACTTTGAGGGTTCTAACGATGTGTCACTTATCGTTATTTCCTTATCTTACATATTATGACTATGAGTTCATTTAATTTAGGGTTCAAATTAAATAATCAACATTCTTATTTGATTTAAAACTAGTTAGAAGTCGAATATCTTACTTTGAGGAATCCAGAAAATAATTTTCGAATAATTTTTCTAATATCTAATTTAATAAATTTCAATGCATTATGTAAGTGACACACTTGGGCCAATACATTTAGTCTTCAGAAACCTGAAACATTAACTTGTTTACGTCGAGTGCAATCAACTCAATTTGATCTAACAAAAAAGAATACATCAATAATAATAAAAACATATTTTTTATTTGTAGAAATAATGTATACCATAATATTATATTAGTATTTAGTCTAATATGCATTTTGGCCTTGATTGAAATTTTGTACTGAATAATTCTTGATTTTTGTACTAAACAAGTTTGATCTTCTCTGATCTTCTTCTGAAGTTTTCTAAATATATTGGGAATAAATTCTAAGACTGAAGTTATTGTTGTTTCTTCAATTAGTTGAACAAGTATTCACAGTAAATAAATGGAAACAGTAGAAACGTACAAAGTTTTTAAATTCGTGTTTATATTTCTGCCAGTTATTTTATTCATACATTGGTTATGGACGCGAAGGAATCTTTATAAGTCAATTTTAAATATTCCAGTATTAGTCGGTTTCCCAATAATTGGCTCGCTACACAAAATGCAGCATTTAAATTGTGCGTTAAAACCAATTAATTAATTTCTGTTGGGAATAATTTAAATACGTATATGTAATAGAAATAATTTATTGTATTTAAGATATGTTACGCGGTTTTGGAAATATTTTTAAAGATTGTAAGCAATATACAATTTTATTTTGGATGGGATTTTATCCGATCATACTGACAGCAGATCCAGATATCATATCAAACGTTCTACGGTCCCAAGAATTATTTAACAAAGGTGAAATATTATAATACTCCATGCACAATGCATTTAAAGGCGGACTTATTTCAAGCAGAAGTGAGAAAAGAAAAAACCTGAAATACCTAAATTTTATAATAACAACTGAATGGATCCGCCATCGTAAGATGATTGATTAACCATCATTTACAAATAAAGTAATATTTAGCCCATTACGATCCGGTACCAGATGCCGTGGACCGATTTTGATGAAAATTTGAACATTGTCGTTAAGACATTAAGATAAATTTCAAATTTCATCAAAAGGGACCCAACCATTCTTGAGATATGGGATGGTAAGTTTACTTACCAATGGGGCAATGCGTATAGTGATTTTTTGTAAAAATAAATAAAATAAAAATAATAAATTTTCTATGAAATAAGTAAAAAATTGATTTAATTTATTTATATTTTATGATTTATTTTTATTTGTCGATATATGTTTTATTTATAGTATTAATATAATTTTAAAAAATACATAGTTTTAATTAATATGTTTTAAATATGATGCAAAGCAGTTTTGATACAAATGGGCTTTACTTTTACTATATTCAAATGGCGTGTGAGTATGGCACACAATGCACCGTCGAGGACCACCTTATACTTTTATGGAATAATGGACATTATTTTTAATGGTATTAAAATTTGAAGCAGTTGAGTCAACAACTATCACCGAATTTGAAGATGTTGGTACGGATGTCAATAAATCGTTGACAATGTTTACTCGAAACTGTAGTTGTGATAATGGTTTCTGCTTTTTATAAGCTGAAACTATAACAATCAGTTTCCAAGCATTCACCATTATATTACCTAATTAATTTATATACAAAGGTCACTACGATGTTTTTAATTGCACCGATACTCACCTTTAGCATTTATATCAAATATGCTATGTAATACTGATCAAACAAATAATATACCCACCTAACTGTTCAATAATTGTTTGTATTCTTTTACTTCAATATTTGCTGGTAATTTACCATAAAAGATGATTTTTTGTTCATTTTGGAACACCAAACTCTTTTAAGCTAATTTCCGTCTCATCGACTGACTGATACTGAAGCTCAAGCAGTCCAGCAATAGCTAATGAAACTAGAGAATGTTCATCTATGACACGCCATCAGTTTTCTCGGCATCACTAACTTCACCGACAATATGCGGCGTATAAACAGCATTGACTTCAGAGGATAATTGTATTCTCCTAGCTCCTTCATCATCACTATTTTCTGTTTCTAACATAGACATCACCTCTTCAAGTGTTAAGAAATTTTTTTTTTTTGGCATTTTTAACAACAACTCTATATATTTCGAACAATTTGTGAACTAAGAGTCTGGCACACATCAGTTCGGTAGCAAAACTTATTAGCTTTAATATGCTTGTTCACATGAAAAATCACTATACGCATCGGCCCGTAAAATTACTAGTGAACAGTACTCATAAATTTTAAGAATTTTGGGTCAATGTATTCGAATGAAAGGTATGGATATATAAAATAGGACTTATTGATTATTGAAATTAACAATTATTTTTTCAAATATTTTATTTCAATAATTTTTTTTATTTAATTAAAACCTTATCTAATTTCGGAGTTCAGTAAAAGTATCTCCCATTTGGATCCAGATAATTGGAATAGAATTTCCTTTAATCTGTTTTCTTAAAATTAACCATATATTCACACAAAAAATAATAAAAATAATATAAACAATAACTATTATATGCCAAGACATATACTCGATTAAAGTGCTGGTAAGGAAAATTACCAGTCGGGCCGAAATGCGATAATAAAGCTATAAATAATTTAATAGACAAATTTGGCGCGCTAGTGGATAACAAAAATCACAAAATATTAAATATGTTACAGACCTGGACTTTAGAAATAACTATAGGTAATAATGTCATTGCAACAATGACTGTAAGATTAATACTTTATTATCAGAAACGACTATGGTAAGGTGATGTATAAAGGTGACGAGATGTCGAACATTTGGGCAGTTAAGGTTTCTTTGTAAGTTTCTCAAGGAATTATTTCAATATCTAACTATTTTATATATAATTGAACTTAAACAATGTGAATACTGTCATAAAACTTACAATGATCCAAACGTTGCTTTGTAAAACTCGATTCAATACTGAATTTCTACATAAAATTCAGAAGAACGAAAGAAGAGTTATATTGAATCGTTTAAAATCTGTACTTATTGAGATTAACATCGAAATTGTTTCTTTCATTATTACTTAATTAATAATGATAAAATATGCAAATTTATAAATTCAGTTCTCAGATTGAGTGAGTATTTGGGATCGAGAACGTTTGTTTCACACAAATACACAGCTTTGAGTTCAGTACATCGAAACTTTAGGAACTTTAAGAAAAAAAAATATATATATGTATATTATTTCTATATACTATAATATACATGTTTATATATAATTAATATTAATATTACCAGTATTTGAATATAGACTACTGTTCCGAGGGCGTATACAGTTGAAACTGAAAGCAAAATGTCTCAACATGACTTGAACTTATAAAAAATTTTCTGTATTGAATTCGTCTTTTTTATATATTATATATAAGTTTATACGTATAATGTATTTATCACAATGAAATTACTTAGATTACTGAACGCAATCTTAAATTACAGTACGTATATGCTTATATAATATTAAAACCGACTATCGTGTAACAAACAGGGGCAAGAGATCAAAAAAATTGTACAATAAATTATGTTTTGTTGTACATTAATTCTAATAAGCTTCTAAGCAACTGGAGACGACAAATTATTTTTTTTTCGCAAATGACACATCCAAAGATCAAAAAAATGTATTACACAGCCATATTAAACTATTTGTAAAACTTAAAAAGATGACCCATTCAGCTTATGAAGAGCATAAAATTGTTTATTCTTCAACTTTAATTATTTTTACTTTTCGTATAAATTTCAAAGAACTTCTCCAGTCGAGAGTAATACAGTTTCTGAAATTGAACGAAATAGTCCGCGACTTATTCAAATGGAATCACTAAAAACATATGAAGTCTTGAAATCCGTTCTTGTAGTTCTGGTAGTAATTTTGTTGTTTCATTGGATTTGGACGCGAAGAAAAATATATAAGTTTGGCCTAAGATTTCCGATAGAATTTGGTTTCCCAATAATTGGGTCGTTACACAAAATAAGAACTGTAAACTGTAAGTGTTAATTATATTTATATATCTGTAATATATTTATATCTATTTTATTTAAGCTATAATAAGCGGGCTTGGACAAATTATGAAAGACTGCAAAAGTCATACCGTTTGCTGCTGGATAGGATTATTTCCAATAATATTGACAGCTGATCCAGATATTGCTTCAAGCGTTTTGCGCTCTAAAGAACTGCTTAACAAAGCAAAAACAATGTATTATCCACTAGATCTTACATTTAAAAATGGATTAGCTGCAATTCCAGGTAAAATACATACAAAAATAATTTGTGTATTCATATGAAGTTATATATAAAATATTTTACATAAGCAACTCAATGGGTCCATAATCGGAAGATGATTGATCCGTCGTTTACAAATAAGGTACTTGTAAGTTTCTTTCCAATATTTAATAAAGCCAAGGATGATCTGATAGAAAGGTACAGCGTTCTCGTGGATAATAAGGAGCACAACATTTTAAAGTCGTTACAAACATTGAGTTTAGGCATAACCGTAGGTAAAAAGGTGTTAACTGGTGTAGGTTAAGTTATAACAAAAATGATCAAATAATTTATTTAGAAACAACTATGGGTAAGGTGATGTACAGAGGTGAACAAGTATCGAAAGGCTTAGCGAGTATATATTCTTTGTAAGGTCATTTTGTAAAGTTACGTTAATATATAAATAAATAAAATTTCTATCACAGTGTGATGAATATTCTTTCGGCTGAAGTATTGATGTCTTTTTTGAAACTCGGTTTTATATTGGAGCTCTATCCTAAATTTAGAAAAAGGAGGGAACAAATATATCAGTTCGTGAATGAAGTTAGAATTTTTTACTATTACTTGAACTATATAAAACGACTAACATATATTTTAGTTAATTCAAGCTAAGCTAAAAAGAGATATAAATACAAGCAATAACAACTCAAATACGGAGACAAGTGATCTTAACAACATAGCCTCAAATTCTACAGTACCGTCAATACGGAAAGAACCAAAAATATTTATTGATCAAGCTATAAAATTATACCAAAATCAACAGTATACATGGGATCACATTATAAGTGAATCTAATACAATTGTTACAACGGTGAGTTACATGTTATAAATTTAATAAGAATATTATATATTAAAAAATTTTTAGTCATTCGAGACCTCTGCTAATGCCGTCTACTCTACTCTTGTCATGTTGGCAATGCATCCAGAGGAACAACAGCGATTATTTGAAGAAATTTTAGATGTGTTCCCAGAGAAAGACTTTTATGTTGACTTTGATCAATTAAACCAACTGCCATATTTGGACCTCGTAATAAATGAAACGCTTCGCTTAGCTCCTTCAGTTCCCGTAATAGGACGTCATGTTATGAAAGATACGCAAATCGGTGAACATAATTTTCCCAAAGATATTCAGATTATAATTTCAATATTTCATCTTCATCGGAGGACTGATATTTGGGGTCCAAATGCAGATAAATTTGATCCAGAACGTTTTTCAGTAGAAAATTTTGGAGAAAAGCAAAAGAATGCGTTCATTCCCTTCTCAAAAGGAGTTAGAAATTGTATTGGTAAGCCGTGATAAATCTAATATAAATATATATCTGATTGGCTATGTTTTGTTTACAGGATGGCGATACGCTTTATATGCAATGAAAGTCTTGTTATGTGGACTCATACGAAACTATAAATTTGAAACTGAATTTAAATTTGAGAACTTAAAATGCACCACTAATATAACATTGAAATACATATTAGAACCTAAATTAAGGTTGACTAAGAGATCCTGAAGTATTATAAAGTAATTACGCTTGCATATACAGATTATAAATGGAATTAAAATAAATCAACCTTTCTGGAAACGAACCTTTGTAATTAATTCAATTCATGTTGGTTAAATAAGTTGATTTTTTAAATATACTCCAGTTTATTCAAAGAGAGTATGCTTAATGCAATACTTTATGTGAAAAATTTTAAATTTTCTTAAAAAGTGTGAAATACTTTGGAGTTTAAGATACAAAACACTTCTCAAGAAATGGTTCCTAAGTAATGATTTTTTGGTGTGTTTTAATACTTTAATGTGATATTTTGTACTACTCATCACCGGTCCGTCATATTCGATGAAGTATGAAGCTTTCGCCTTACTCTCAACTTCAGTGCTCCTTAGTTTTACTCTCAACTTCAGTGCTCCTTAGTTTTCGTCTTACCACAGGCATTTCACTACTTTCGGCAGAAGTATTGATAAATTTTCTCCGAACATATCTGTTCACTGCATTAACTTTGAGGGTTCTAACGATGTGTCACATTAAGTAAGCTGTCTTCTAACACCTGTCTTTTCTAAAAAAAAAAGTGTACAATATTACTATAGTGGGCATTTCGTGTGATCGTGGTAAAGCTGAGTAGTCCGCGCTATCACAATATTAGCCATATTTCAGCCAAATCGGTTTTGCTGAAAAACGTTTCATTTTTATAAAATCTTCCAATTCTAACCGTATATATATTGAGCATAACAGTTGTTGCACCGTTTCGTAACCGAAAAAAAAACACGGATCGAGCTCAATACATTTGAGCCCCAGAAATAGTGAATGCATTGGACTTCTCCTACTAAAATGTGCTAAAGAAGGTTAAAGAAAGTCTGTCGCTCAGCAGACTGATTGCAACAATTATCTTGGGATACACACGGAATCATTTATACCCATTTCTTTAAAAGAAGTCAAACGACCACCGACGAGTATTAATTAGAACTCGGCATTCATCAAGCTAATGTGACCGCATATGGCGAACAAAAAGTACTCTTTAAACAAGATATTGGAAGTGCGCAGGTGTGTAGTCGTTACGTCACATGTTAATATTTTTGAATTTAGAAAAGTAGCTGGGGGCAATAAACTTAAGCATATTTTGAGACCTTTGAGAAAAGGTGTGGAATGGATAATCAAATTCAAAAATATTTGACTCTACATGTGGGACTAAAAGGAGAGATTATTGAGAAACAAAATGCTTATTGGTAAAATTATATTTTTTGATGAAAAAGTCACTGGATTAGCGAACTGTCTAATAGGTTCATATTTCAGAAATTAGTGCATTAAATTTTCCAATATTAATCGGCTTCCCAGTAATTGGTTCGTTACATAAAATAAGACGTGTGAACGAACAGTGAGTGAAAAATTTGATTAATAAAACAATACACTTTAATTTATAACAAAAAATCACAAAAAAAAATTTTTTTGTTTAAACTCTGTTAAGTGGTTTTGGCAATATTTTTAAGGACTAATATACAGTTTACATGTGGTTAGGATTGTTTCCATTCGTACTGACGGCAGATCCAGAAATTATTTCAAATCTCTTAAGCTCTTCAGAATTGATTAACAAAGCTGAAACTTTCTATCATTCCCTTCGCAATGCACTCAAAGGCGGAATTGTTGCAAGTAAAGGTAGGGAAGTGAAATAACTAAATAAGAAAAATAAAAAGTTATATTCTAAAAAAGCATATGAATGGACCCATCATCGAAAAATGATTAATCCCTCATTTACAAAGAACGTGCTTGTAAGCCTGGTTTTCAATATTTAATAAAGTCATGAACGATCTTATAAGAAAATGTGGCACACTGATGGGTAATAAGGAACACAAGATACAACATATGTTGGAAGCATTAACTTTAGTCATAACAGCAAGTGAATAAATTTTAGTTAATAGTGTTAAAACAACGATGTTGAAATACATTATTTATTTTCGGAAACAACTATGGCTAAAACGTTATACAAAGAGGAAGAATCAAGTGTCGCGATAAATAATCTTTAATGAAAATGAAAAGTTTTAATATGCGGACTTATTCGAAACTTTAAGTTTGAAACCGAGTACAAATTTGAGGACCTAAAATATACCAGCAGTATAACATTGAAATAAGTACTGGAACCCGAACTCAAATTGTGCAGAAAGCTATAAAGTATTTAATAATAGTGGGTAAATAAGATTTACAGGTATAAGATTCATGTAAATCCCTTGAATGTAATCAACGTTGAAATACATATATTAATAATTTATCTTTGGACACTTTTGACTTAATAAATTGAAAAATACAGCATAGTAGTAATTCAATTAATTTTTATTGATATTTCACATTTTATCTGAAAGTGTATATATTCCAATTAACATTGTGATTTTTGAGATATCGTTATTTCATTATCTTACATATTATGACTATGAGTTCATTTAATTAGATTTCAAATTAAATAATCAACATTCTTATTTGATTTAAAACTAGTTAGAAGGCGAAGAGCTTATTTTGAGAAAACCAGAAAATAATTTTCGAATAATTTTTCTAATATCTAATTTAATAAATTTCAATGCATTAAGTGACACACTTGGGCCAATACATTTAGTCTTCAGAAACCTGAAACATCAACTTGTTTACGTCGAGTGCAATCAACTCAATTTGATCTAATAAAAAAGAATATATCAGTAATAATAAAAACATATTTTTACTTGTAGAAATAATGTATACCATAATATTATATTAGTATTTAGTCTAATATGCATTTTGGCCTTGATTGAAATTTTGTACTGAATAATTCTTGATTTTTGTACTAAACAAGTTTGATCTTCTCTGATCTTCTTCTGAAGTTTTTTAAATATATTGGGAATAAATTCTATGACTGAAGTTATTGTTGTTTCTTCAATTGGTCGAACAAGTATTCACAGTAAATAAATGGAAACACTAGAAACATACAAAGTTTTTAAATTCGTGTTTATATTTCTGCCAGTTATTTTATTCATACATTGGTTATGGACGCGAAGGAATCTTTATAAGTCAATTTTAAATATTCCAGTATTAGTCGGTTTTCCAATAATTGGCTCGCTACACAAAATGCGGCATTTAAATTGTGCGTTAAAACCAATTAATTAATTTCTGTTGGGAATAATTTAAATACGTATATATAATAGAAATAATTTATTGTATTTAAGATATGTTACGCGGTTTTGGAAATATTTTTAAAGATTGTAAGCAATATACAGTGCTATTGTGGATGGGATTCTATCCGATCATACTGACAGCAGATCCAGATATCATATCAAACGTTCTACGATCTCAAGACTTAATTAACAAAGCAGAGGTTTTCTATTATTCCATGCGGAATGCATTTAAAGGTGGACTTATTTCAAGTAAAGGTAAGGAAATTAAATAAAATCAATAAATAAATAATTGAGTAAAATTAAAACCTCTAAATTTCTTAAAAGCAACTGAATGGGTCCATAACCGTAAGATGATAAATCCATCATTTTCAAATAAAGTATTGGTTAGTCTTTTTCCAATATTTAATAAATCTAAAAATAATCTAATAGGTAAATTTAGCGCGCTAGTGGATAACAAAAATCACAAAATATTAAATATGTTACAGACCTTGACTCTAGAAATAGCTATAGGTAAAAACGTATTACTAGTGACATTGCAACACTGACTGTAAGATTAATACTTTATTATCAGAAACGACGATGGGTAAGGTGATGCATAAAGGTGACGGGATGTCGAATAATTGGGCAGTTAAAGTTTCTTTGTAAGTTTCTCAAGTAATTATTTCAATACCCAACTATTTTATATATAATCGAACTTTATTAATGTGAATAGTGTGATGAAACTTACAATGATACAAACGTTGCTTTCATTTGTAAAACTTGATTCAATAATAAATTACTATATAAAATTCAGAAGAACGAAAGAGGAATTATACCAGTTCGTTTATGAGGTCAGTATTCTGTTCTTTTACATGGAATTTGTAAAAACTATTAATAAAATTTGTTAGTTAATTCGAAATAAGATTAGTACCAATACCAACAACAATTCAAACAACAATAATATAAATACTGAAGAAATTAATCCTAACAATATGGATATACTGAAATACCCAATTCCTTCAATACGGAAAGAACCAAAAATATTTATTGATCAAGCGATAAAATTATATGAAAATGAACAATTTACGTGGAATGATATAATAAGTGAATCAAATAATATAGTGGCAGCAGTGAGTTAATGTATTTTGCACATATAATTATATATAGTATTTATTATTATTATTATTAATTATTTTAGGCGTTTGAAACTACGGCAAATGCAATTTTCTCTACTCTTGTTATGTTGGCCATGCATCCAGATGTGCAACAACGCCTGTTTGAAGAAATTTTGGATGTATTTCCAGAGAAAGATTTTTATGTTGATTGCCATCAATTAACTCAGTTGCCATACTTAAATCGTGTTATTAATGAAACTCTTCGAATAGCCCCTTCTGTTCCCATAATAGGACGTCAAGTTGTTGAAGATACACAAATTGGCGAACATGTTTTTCCCAAAGATGTTCAAATATTAATTTCAATATATCATCTTCATCGACGGACTGATATTTGGGGTCCAAATGCGGATAAATTTGATCCAGAACATTTTTCAGTTGAACATTTTGGAGAAATGCAAAGAAATGCTTATATTCCGTTCTCTAAAGGTGTTCGAGGCTGTATTGGTAAGACGAGACAAATCTCTATCAAATGTTTGTTGTTTGGTTATAATTTTTGGATTTCAGGATCACGATATGCCATTTTTTCAATGAAAATTTTATTATGTGGACTTGTACGAAACTATGAATTTGAAACTGATTTTAAATTTGAGGACATCAGATATACCAGTAATATAGCACTAAAGTATATAGTTGAACCTGAATTAAAAATGTATAGACGTGCTTAAGTCCTTAAATTAATTTGGTTATAAATAATGAACTATTTGTAAATTTATGTTAAATGAATTAACCTCTTACGATACTGAGAGTAGTCTCGGACAATTAAAAATGTGACATTTACATATTGTATTTTGAGTGTTATATAAATAAATTAAAGTTTTAATTTTTTATATGATAAACCACTTATTACCTTATTATACTTTGGGATATGGAAAGTGGAAATCGCGACTTTTTTAATATTAAATGCATGGCTTGTTTAAGCATTTTTATTTTTATACCCTCTTAGTTTGCTTAATAATATACACAAAAATATTTATTAAATAAATAAATGATATTTGTCGTAATTAAACATTTTAAGGACTTGGCCGAAAGTATTACTCAGAATGAATGAAAAATGATTGGCACAGGCAATCGAGTAATAAATGATTCTCTTATAGTTTCATCTGCCATACACTACCTTCCGTAATGTAAGAAGTTCCTAAAAGCTTTCTGTCTTTTGTGGAAAGGCGGTTTAATTTGTCTTCTCTGTTTACATTTAAAAACTTCCATAAGTCCGTTAATTGCACCATATGTGAATGTGATATCGATATCAATGTGATTTTAATGACAATTTAGCTTTAAAGTCAGCTAAATTAGTTCAAATAAATTTAAAAATTAAATTAAATTAAATACATAATTAAAATAAATTAAGATTTTAATTTTTTTCATCAAAACGACCATTTAAAAATAATTTAATATGAATCAAAAATTTAATTTAAGTTTTAAAGCACTTTAGGTTAGTCGGCACTTTTTTGAATAATTTTACCATCATAAGTTTCAGCTCCCTTTTCCATCTGCCTGTGAAAAAGTGATAACTGTTTTTATTATTTTCAATTAAGATTCATCAAACCATCTCACCATTTACCATTAATATTGAAGTAAGTTAAAGCAACTTTGACTTGATATGACGCAGATAAATAAACAAAGGTACTGCGACTTTTCAAAAACGAGGCGATTTCAGTGGCTAAAGGCAATTGAAATATTGAATGATTGCCTTAAAGTCGTATTATTTATATCTGCCCGTGCGTATTATATTATATCCTTATTATTACGAGAAAAAATAAGGTAAAATATTATCAATCATTGTTAGAAAATTGCACCATCAGCGCTTCTAATTGTATTGATATTGGCTGCCATAAAAGTTTGCTTGAGAAAGCAAATTTAATAACAATATTAAGTATTTATTTAATATATTTACGCTGTACATAGCAATAAGAAAAATAAATACGTAAATGAATTAAACAATTTTATAATTCTGTTTTTGATATTTCTTATAAAGCCACATCAAATTTATTAACACATGTTTAATTCCTAATTAAAACTATCGAACTTAATCTCTAATAAATTTTAATTTATAATTAGGTCAATAATTGATGCAATTGCAGAATGAAGACACTTTTAAATATAATTCGGTGAAATACATACAAAAGACTATCCATGTTGTGATTTAAATGGGTAGCACTGTTTTAGTGATTATGTCTATAATTTATGATTTATCATTTAAAGTTGCATCATATGGCAGCCGCTAAAATTCTATCAGTGATGGTAAAAGTTTACTTTGGCGAAGAGACTCATTTTTCAACTGAGGAATATATCATAATTGACATATCTGGTGCAATCAAACTAGCTCCCGAAAGATCACTGCATCTACAAAAAGTCACTAGCATATGGTATGCGGTCTGATAATTCCGTACTCTTTTAAAAAGATGAGAATGTCATATAAAGCGTCAATTCCAATCACTATAACCATATGATTTTCACTTGAATTAAAGACAAGCTATAGAACAGGATCTATTTTGATGATGTGATTTAGTTACCAAAATCATACGATTTGTGTGAGCAAAGCCCAAACACTCATCGCATTTAAAATCAACATTTGTAAATTTCTAAATGGGGTGTTATCTATTATGTTCCGACAACTTACTGAAAAGTATTTCGGAATGATTCAGTATTTTGAAAATGTATGGTAAAATATATATAAATGTTAACGTTTCTTTACAATCTAATGATAAATAAGGGTCCAAATAATATATTGAAATAAAAACTTGATTAAATTCGCGTTGTACTTCTGACTTTGCTTTGCATTAGACCTTATAACCATATTGCATGGAATGCTTTACTAACAATTACTCGCGAAGTAATGTGTTATTCAAGCATTATTCCAGATAGTATTCCCTACCATATTGAAGATTTTCTACTTGGACAATTATGCTGCTCACATATATATTTAGTACATCTTATATGATTTAGTATATGTTTTCCTTATGCGATTAGAAACTAGTTTCAATTTGCGTACAATGAGTATGTAATATCTTGAATAAATCTGCAGTTTTGTTTCATAACTCTATCTATTCAGTCTATTATAAACAGCAGAATTGCCGAAGTAGGAAATTAAATTGTTAAATATTAAATCCAAAATAAAAAAAAGAATAATTTTTACTACATAAGAAAATATATTGAATAAAAAAGTTAGTCTTATTACAATCTCTTTAAGGGATGGCTTCGACTATGCTTTTCAAATAGCATCTGAATCCCTGAATCCTTTCTTGTAGTTTTTAGTAAACAACTTTTTAGTAAACAACTTATGAGTAAACAATTTTTTAGTACACAATCTTATCACCGTTATCAATAAATATTTGCAGAAGAAATAAAAGTAATGAATCTTTGTACTACGTATCTGAAATGGCAGTAAATGCTGTGCAACGTGCAGTTTATGTACTGAGAAAACTATTTACCATTTACGTGGAAATTTAAATTTTTTTTTGACTAATCCACATAGAACAGTTTTGTGTACCCACACTTTTATCACTTTTTATTAGCTTCTCTCAAGTAAAACTCAAATTTAATTCTGTGCAAAGTATTTGTATATAGTATAACAATTTTAAATATTGGAAATTTTTTATAGACATTTTTGTAACTACATTTTGTATATTTTTTTGTTTCATTTTTAAGTGCTATTAACTGGCAATTTTTTCTTATATTTTTATATTCAACTTCTCTGTATTATTATATGTTTGTGCTGTTAGTTGTTAATTTAATTCTTCCTACTCTTTTTTCTCATTTGAATGCTGATAGTAAACATTTCGGTAGTTATTTATTTTAATATATATAATCATATTAGAGCTACCTTAAGCACTGCGACGTGAGAAGACTTACTTCATAACAATCATCAATCGCAATAAGATGAGTTTAATAACAGGCGTGCATTAATTATAATGCATTTTATTCATGCATAGAGACATCTAGATACTTATCTGGTAATAAGATTATTGTCAATATCGGTCATAATTACTATAGTAAATTATATTTACAATTTTCCTTCTGCTACTACAATACTAGTAATGTTGTTAAAAATACATAAGTAAGTAATTAATTTCTTTTAATTATACTTAAGAGTAATTTAATTTATTTTTAAAAAATTAAGAAGTAACAATAAAGGAATCAGTCTATTCTATAATGTTAAGTATATCTTTTTAGTATAAATTAGCTTATCACATATTTTGTAATTGAAATAATTTACAATTTCTAACTTAATTGGTAATTAGGCAGTGTTAGCTAGCCAAGGTCATGCAAAAATACGTTAGATCCATATTGTAGTCAAATAACTGCCTTTAAGGACAGTAAGTGACAAAAAACATTCTATAAAAGTTCCGTACCACTTACAAATTTAACAAGATATTTGACTTCAGCATTAAAGATGAAGTTTTAAACACTAAAGAATCTTGTTAGACTTCTTAAGAAAGCCGGATAAAAACAGAATACATTCTTCAGAACTTTCTTTACTCTGGGTTTTTTATATTACCTAAAATCGACAGTGCTGATGATGTTTAGTTTCCTCAACAAGACGTCTTGTTAAAATATTAACTTGTGTTGGTTTCTTCGATGGCACGATAACATAGATTTGGTGTATTTCTATTGACTATATAACATTTTACTGGCAATTTTACAGTTAATTAAATTACTATACCATCCTTCTTAGTTCGCTTTCTTCAGTATGTATTCGTCTAGTTATCTGTATATATTGAGCAGGAATATCTTGCATATTTTGTACTCTGTAAGGTTAGCACCAAAAATTTAAAAACTTTATTGGAAGATTTTTAAATTTATTAGTTTCACTAAATGTCTAGATGAATTAAGTGCCATAGATTGAGATTCTTAATAAATAAATATTTGTATAATTCTAATTATTATCCCCTTCATTAACTCTTCTTCTAATAAAGAAAACGTCTGGATTGTCTGACATCTCTGATTTCGAAAACAATCGTTTATATGTGTAATTGGATTATTTAATTCATAACCAATTATACAGAAAGCAAATTCATATACAAAATGTATTTTATTTCATTTCAATAAATTTTATAAATATTAAATTAATTTGCAAAGTTACGAATTGCAAATGTTGAAAAGATTGTTTTGTCTTGGAGACTTTCTGTGTTCATGAAACAGAAGAAAGTTCACAAATAAGGATTGCAGTAGAATTGCAATATTGAATGACTTATCATGAATTTAAAATTATTATGTTTGAACTAAATATTATGCTGTACAGAACATATTGATCAAAAATCTAAAACAAGGTAAAAAGTTTTAGATACACAATAATAAATGAATAAGTTTGTGAAAACTCTTTATAGTAGCGCAACCGTGAAGAAAAACTAAATTGATATGCAATAATTTTTAGTTAGACATCTTTATGAATAATAAATTAAAATTATTTTAAAAATTATTTCAATTTTGTGTTTTCGTTACATTCTAAAAATTATAATAAAAGGTATACATGAATAAACTCTATGAAATAAATTCTCTATAAAATATATTCTATGTGCTTACGTATTTTTATAAATGCACACTCCTTATAGCCTTGTGTGTAGATGAGGTAGTATTTTCAATGAAAATTCTGTATGGAAGATATTTAATATTTTGCTCAAAGTTTTTTTTCGAAGGGAAAAAAAATATTTTTCACAAATATTCAAACAAAATAGTAGTCTATTGTAGAATAATAAATGTATTCATTCTATGCTGCACGGAATATTCAAATTTTTTTATTATTCGTTATCTAGAAAGCACATAATATAAGAGTTCCAGCAGATATTTTTGTATATTATTTTATTGTTCTTGAAACTAATCTATGTAAAATAATTTATTTTCACCTAACATAAGTTACAAATAAATGATTAGTTACATATTTTTGTAAAATGAGACTTATGCCGTTTACGAGTGGTAAATCTGGGGCAACTTTTTTAATCAAGATTTAATTTTAGTGATAGATTTATAACTATAGATTTATAATACTCTATATATTTTCCCAGAGTAGTTAGATTACTCTGAAATTAACAGCTGTATTATATGACTTGACAAATAATATGTGATTTGATTCAATATATGTATTTATGAAAAATATGAATGACTTCTAACGATAGAGTGTTCCATTGAGCAAGAAAATTAAAGAAATCGATAGAGAGTGAAGATTTCCCAATTGAAAGCACCATAAAAGAAAGTTAAGTTGCTAAATTCTATTAAAGTGTCAAGGTATCTTTTATCAACAATTCCATATACTCCAATATATATAATACAGAATTTTCGAATTTACTTTATTAAAACTTATGTACTCTTCCATAATAGTAAATTTAGGTAATCAAAAGCTTATGTACTCTTCTATAATAATAAATAGAGTTAATCAAAATAAATTCTCAAATCTAATAATTATTTTTTCTGATAAAAAAAAGATTTTAAATTTTGCAAACTTTAGTTACAAATGTATACATATTATATTTGAAAATGTTTAAGATTATGTATTATTCATATTATTAATTTATATTATTCTGCATCACATGCGTATGGTTACATAGAACGTACATAAATTACAGCTCGTTTTTTTCTTTATATAAATGTATCTATATAACTGACTTTTACACATATTACTAATTTTACTTTTAAATTTAAATTTTCCAAACTAAACAAACAAGCAGTATCTTTTATTATTTTTAGATAGTGTATTAGAGTTCTTATCTTTTATTGTAATTTTAATACCAGACCATATTCTTTTATAGCATGCACAGTCCAACAATCAAATTTCTATATTTACTCACTAAATCTACGTACTTTAGGAAGTAATCAACAAGTTCTCTCGAACTACAACAAGCAACACCAACTGGAACATTTTGGTTCAGCACATGCAACGCAAACATAGTTCAAATACTGCAAAGAAATATTTTGTTAGATGGTCTTACCAGTCACTCTCAGTATGTTGTGATAGTAATTATATAATGGAGTTACGGAAAGCTGAGTGCCGAAGATTTGTAGAAGATAGTAATGTGATAAAAAATTTTTTACTGCTTAACATTAAATGTTTGAGAATTATATATAACACTAAATTCAGAATATAAAATTTTTGTTGTAATCTAAATCTAATCTATATCTAAATTTTTTAAAATTAGAAATGAATACTAAAAGATACTAAATATACTTTTGAAAAACACATTAATAGTTCAGCTTTTCTTTTAAATTTATAAAGAAACACATTGGGAACAAAGTGACAAAAAATTCCATATATAGTCGGGTTTTTAATTATTGAGAATATATATATTTTGAAATATATAACGTATAATAAAACAATAATATTTATTATGTTATTTCATATAAACATACTTTTTGTTTGCACAAGAAAAGTTAGTGAAAATGTTAAATATTACTTATAATTATACTAATACTAAATATTTTAAAGTTGTGATATTTTCAAAAGTTAAAAACTTTTTTATATCGAACTAAATATTTAAAATCCGCATTGTCTTTAAAAGACAATATTTAATAGTTAATAGTTAATAAAAAAATTCTGACTCATATTATATTGTAGATAATTAAAAATAACTTTAAATGATATAAATTTTATATTTTTATCTAAGTAGAAATTTGTACAATATAACATCTGTTCAATATATATTAACTTAATAAATGTTTATTTTTCCTTTTCAAGAATTCTGCTATAAAACAAAGCTATGCTATATAATAAAATATTTATTATTTAATAAAAAAAAATTTATAATAAATAAAATTTATATTTTATAAATAAAATTTTTTGAAAATTTTTTTTTAATAAAAATAAGCTATAATCTCCTATTAAAAATATGTGGATTTCATGTTGTGAAATTTATCTTTAGTAACAATTCCACTTGTAAGCAACTGTTCACATCTTATAATTTTTCTTATATATAAATCCTTCTTCTTAAACATTAATTTTATTTATTTATTTGGATTATTATTAAGTAATGCATCAACACACCAACTAATCTACTACTATTTAATTTTTTTTTTTAATATCTATTTCATCTCTATTCAAATCAGCGAATTTTATTTTGATTAATTCGAATTATAATTATATTTATTTATAAACCCAATTACGCATAATACAAACACATTATTTAAATATAAAAATAAGTTTAAAATTACTTTAATTTAATTATGCTTTAGACTATATGCATAAATATTCCAAACTTTTATATAAATATTTAAATGCAAATAAACACAGATGGGTCATTAGGCACAATTTTCATTGTCCTTTTCACCTGTTGAATGAACATTGTTTACATATCCTTCACTTTCAATTTGCTCTTTTGCTTCTGTTTATTTTTTGTTTTATTTTGTCCTTCCATCTAATCCGTATCAGTTTAGCAATGGATTACAAATATTTACAATCACAACAAAGTACACAAATTAAAACAAGGACATTACTGTTGAGAGTGAACCTTGGATTAAAAAGGATTTCCGCATATCAAAACTCTGTGGTAAGTACAATTTATGTTATTTTTGCATTTAGTATCTTTCATCTGAATTTCCTTCGTTTACAGTAGTTCTATGACATCCAAATGAAAGCGAAAAGTATTTGCTGTTTACTAAATGATAAGCAATATGCCTCGGCCACTTTAAGATAAACTAACTGGACAGAGATTGGTTCAATTAATAAAATTTGAACAAAAAGGTTTGATTTAACATCCTTGGATATTATTGGAGATGATTAGTACTATTTTGACTTGAATATGTTGAGAGAGACATATCTAAGCTTACTAAATCAAGGATCAACTCTCAGTTAAGCTTTAAATTTACTTATATTAGAGCAAAAATGTCCAATTTCAATTGTCTATGGTAATATGGTTCTATATAATATTTTGCTAAAATTTTAAATAAATATATAATAATTTAATATAATTCTTTGGTGATAACAAATTTCATGAATTTCTTTGATAGTATAGAATTTTTATAATACATTTATAATACATAATACATCCATGCTGTTTCATTCTAAATTTTCTTTCATTCTTATAAGACTAATTTCGATTTAAGCCTTACTAATTCCTACAGCACTTATGAGTTATTGCTTTGTAGATTCTAATACAGAATTGCTATCTTTATAAATTATATTTGCTATTCATTTTCAATTGTGCATTTTACAGACTTCAACTTCTGTAGGTTGAAAGCCGCAGCAAAGGTACAAGTCAAAGGTGCGAAGTTGAACTGTTATAGACCAAAATCAGTATCAAAGTCGGAACTCATTTTTTTAAATTATATTTGCTTACCAAATTTTTAATATTTTTCATAGATAAAAAATTCAGCAAACTTATTTTTTGTTATTTAAAGTTAAACTATAAGTGTTGTTTTATATACAGTATAGCAAATATTTCATCAGTCGTTAATACAAGTACCAAGTAGTAAAACAACCTGTCTTCACCTAGACTGTTCTTTGTAGAAATATAGAAGAACGCAGCACAGTTAAGTAAATTATGCCACTAATTCAATATATTCGCGTTGATATATAATCATTTGTATATAATATATGATGACCATGACGAATTTCATGCATCCTTAAGCCCCTTCTGCAAAATATTTTTATTTTATTCTATTATTACCTTCTGTTTTGATTTCATTTTAATCTTTCCTAGTATCTGATATCCAGTTTTTGAAAATATTAATGATTATTACTATTCAAAGTGTATTACTACTAAATCCAAATCGTAATTAGAATTAGGTATGTTAGCTTGAAATCTAAACCACGAATGATATGTTAAGAGACCTTAGAATAAATCCGGTCAAAAAATATATAAGGGACAGAGTCATAAAACTATTCATGAAAACTGACAGACTAACTTACTTAGCACTATCTAATCTCAGAATAATCAGTTGCCGTTAGCAGATATTACATCAGTCATTGAATAATCGCGAAGCTTTTGAGTAATACATAAATTAGTCAGCGAGAAGGGTGGAACTCTACTCCAGCTATCGAAGAGTAAAAGTGCCCAATTTAACACTCTTAATTTTTATAATTTAATTCTTATTAAGCTCAAACCTTATAGTATATTATTATTTTTTATTTTGTATTGCACATAATTTCCATGCGCTCTACCTTCGTAAGTTAATTGACCTTGTCTGTAATTATATTCCTGATTACTAGCGCTACGTGGATATGTGTAAATTAATTTATATCGGTGTACTCGTTTAAACGCAGATATGTACTTATACCTATATATACATACAATTCTATACTCCATATTTTTACTAGTACACCCCTTTTAAATTGACTTTTTGGTGCAAAATATCAATGTTATTGATGATGTAAACACTAAACTACCTCACCGAACCAAATCTAAATTGCTTCTTTGTAGATACAAAAACAAAAACGAGCCTTTCGAAAATTTAGGGGATTTGTTCTTGTCATTTGTTGCTTTTCAATTTAAAATCTTTGGAGTAATTGACATACTGACATACTGACATACTGACACATTGACAGTGTTGTCGGTATTGTCGGTGGTTGGTTGGTAGCAGTGTGCTGTGTGGTAATGATTGTGTAATCTCTGGAAAAGTTGCTGCCTCTTTCGTTTCCCTAACCTTTACGGTGTTTTACACTTTGATTAGATTTTTGTGGATTTCGTTAGTTAATGGAGAAAAGTGTAATAGGGTTAAAACTATTTTTTTTCCGCTTTAGGTCTGTTAGTTGTTTAAGTATGTAAAATTAAAGTAAAAATAACATTTAAAGCTGATTTAATTAATTTTAAGTAGCTCTAGCGATTATAGGTATATGAAGTGACAGCAGTGTGTTTCGAAATAGTTTAACCTGTGAAGGAAGTTGAAAAACAGATTTAAAATTAAAAAAACATAAAATTTGTTCTACTTGGCTTAAACTGCCAAAGGAGTTAGATTAAATTTGTTGGCACTAAGTGCCACGAATACATCTCTAGATCCTGAGTGTTGTAACAGAAGTAAACTTTTAAATTAATTAAATGTTCACTTTTAGTCTTATTAGTTCATTTAGAAGTTAAAATAATTTAATTTAATAAAATGAAAACAAACAGAAAGTAAGAAAAAATTTAAAAGTAAAAGTCAGAAGTAAAAGTAAAGGGGTAAGTAAATAACTTTAAGAGCGAAGAATTAGAGAATTAAAACTTGTATAAACTAAAATCTTCTTTAAAAATTGTGGCTAAAAATCTATTAATTTTAGAATTATAAGGAAATACTCTGAAATTTTATCATAATTTAAAAGTTTTAATTTAAAGAAATTAAAAGTATTTACTGCTATATACTTAACTACAACCATAAATATGTCAAACATCGACAACAATTCCTCTGAAAATTTGAAATCAAAATATTTGAAAGTAAAGAACTTCCTATTATCATCAAAAATACTTGTAAAGCAGTAAATAATTTTTATAAAAAAACTATAAAGTATCTGAAAGCTATAGTGGTATAAATTTGTAGCTTGTAATCTGTGCGTTATATAAATTAAAATGAAAGTACTCTCTGCTCCGTTAAGTAGTCCTTCAGTCGCTTATAGAGCTAGAAAATATTTAAATAAAATGTCACAAATCTCTAGAGTATACAAATATCAAGAAAGATATAATTTATTTTAGTTTGCATTAAGTAAAGTTAAAGCAATTAAAGTTTGCATATATAAGTATGTATATCTATTCATTTATATTAGAAAAATTAAGCGAAATTATGTCTGTGGCATAGTAACTTTATAATGTGTTAATTTGACATAAATCTTGATAAGTTTTATTGCTATTTACATTGATTTATATCCAATAATATGAAATAATTTAACAACAGCTCTAGGGAGTAATTAATAAATAAGGGAATATTGTCAAATGATTTCTTAAGTTGTGTTTGTATGTATTATAAACAATCAATATTTAATTATTGTCAAATTAGATACACAAAGTTTCAAATGTTGACTTGTTATGAGGTTATTCTATTAAGGTAAATATCAGGAGTGCGAATATTTTTGAAGTCACTAAAACACTAAATTGACAGCAATCACTTGAGTAAACGTCAGGAAAATAATGAAAATATAACATAAAGTTAATATTAAAAGTTTGCTTAAGCTTCATAATTTATTTATTTAATTGTCTATTAAATTTGACAACAATTGTCTATTGGTGTTTGACAATGTAGAAAGTGTTGAGTAGATATTTAGAATTTTATCAATTAGTAAGAGCTCTGTTTTGGATTGTCTCGCTTGTCTGTGTTATAAAAAAATTATAAAAAAGTTTCATTCTTCTCTCTTTTTTTTGCACTAATTCATTTAGTATGTAAGAAGAATATTAATCAAACTGTAAAATATTTAATAATATTATTTTTTTGGTTGCAACCTATTTAGCACAGATAAAGGCCAACAGCATTTCATCATAAATTATTAAAATTATGACAATAAAAAATATAAAAAAATGTTTTGAAAAAAAATTTATACGAAAAAGACCCGATAGCATATCCGTTTTGTAAAGCATAATTGATTTTATTTAAGCAATTATTATGTCTTCCCATTCTATATATTTATGAATCCCTATTTTTGTTTGCTGGAACCTTTTGAAATTAAATTTATTTTGGCACAAACTTCTAACCACATTAAAACTTTTCTTTGCGGTATTTGGTTTGTATCTGCAAAATATTAACAATAGGCATTATTTACTTTACTTTCTCATTCTCATAATAATAAGTATTTACTTAACAAGCTAATAATTGGCCCTTAATAGTAAAGTGATTTTATGGCTTTTAAACTTTTTAATTAATCCCGCCTCTGTTAAATCGTTGTTTATAAACGTTTAACTTTGCCCTTCAGACTTGTGGTTATATTGTTCATAGCAAAATTATCTTAACTTTGTAATAAAAAAATTCACAAATCTTTTCAAAATAATAGAGATGCTAAATATCTTTAATTTAATTGAATTAATATATTTATTATGTTAATTCCAGTAAACTACAAAAATATTGTTTTTATTGGATAATAAGTTAAGTTAAATTTGATTATAACGTCAATATGATAGCGGTGACTTTTTTTATTTAATAGAAAGGTTTCGAACAGTACTAAATTACAACAACAAAATTATTTGAATTAATTGAATTTTTGCCTGACCATACACCTGACCATCTTGGAAATAATTCTTGTACCAGAATTTGAAGATGAGAATTAGCGCTTCTTAATTTAATATAGAATCATAATGGATGTAATATGAATTAAAAATAAACACCATTTTCAATATCGCTGACACGAACTGTAGAGTAACATTAGCATGGTTTTCTCCTTATTACAATTCTCGATTAGGTTCTATGAACAAAGAAAGAAATAAAGTTATGCAATAAATAATATCTCTACAAAAGAATAGTATTGAAATTTAACAAAGATAAAAATACAAATATATTTGATTAATTCATTTATTCTACAGCAAGCGAATTTGTTAATAAAACTTTCACAGCAATATAATAAAACTCCAGAAAATTTGCGAACATAAGAGTCAAGTACGGCTTTGGTTCAGTTAGTTAAGAAGCGCAGACTCTGAGCTTCAAATTTGGCAGGGCACGATTTCAATTCCTGATACTTCCAGTCTCAAAAAAATATTCACGAATACTTAAATACAAGAAATCATTCCAAACCACTGATGATGGGTGTTTGGCAATAGTCGAAAGAGCTGTATGATCAGTCAAAAATTCAATTAACTAGTTTACTACTATTCGAAACATCTCTATATTAAGATAAGTATTTATGACAAACTCTTAGTTTAAATATATATACACGTATATATACCATATGTATTGTAAGGTGATAATATATACTATACTATACTATACTATATATGTCATATGTATATAATCGCGATATTAAGCAAAGATATCATAAAGTTTTAGTTGATACTCACTAACTGAGTACTCTGCTTAGTGAAATATCTTGCATCATTAAAGCAAAACATTATAGAATATAGAATATATAATCTTAATTCCTTATATCGTATTATTCGTGCTTAAGTAAGCTTTAATCAACAAGGATATGACTACAACCAATCTTTATTTTAATTTCCATGGAACTCCTAACAATTTTAAAGCACCCATTAATACATGGCATTAATACACGTTTATATATTATTATATCTGTAAATTCTTCATAAAGCTCCAAGTCTCAAGTGTTTAAACAATTCTCCAAATCAAATATTTTAAAAAATCCCTGGCAACAGCATGAATTTAAAAAGATTCTTATTGCAAAGATTATTTTTCAGAACTTTTTGTATACAAAACCAAATAAACTTTACCTATTAACACTTTTTGACAGCCGCAAACTTTTTTTTGCCCGCAAACCAAAATATTTCTATTATAAAAAAATGTTAAAAAACTCTACAGTAAAAAGAGAGAAAAGGACTTGTGTCGACGAATTTAACTTAACCCGCCTCATGCCCACTCAAGTGTATAAAGCGCTACAGTGTAACTAGTGTAAATCGGAAATATTACTCATACCTAAAAAGAATGTTAAATATTTTTTCAATACGAAACATAAGCCAGAAAGCAGTGTCCATGGAAAAAAAATGTGAAAAAATAAAATGAGAAATGCAAGCGTTGATATTTTTATAAATATTCTTTATTAAAAAATATTGCAAATAAAAATCGTTTTTCGGATTGAAATAACAAAAGAGTTAGCATTTCATTAAAGTTTTAACTTCCGTATTGCAGTCCCAGCTGAACACTGCAATTTCAAGCTTTTTATTGCAGTTGATAAAGTATTTAAGTTACTGACATATTTTCATTGGAATAGTAGTTGTAGGTTTATATACATATATATATAAAAACATAATTAAGTTTATAAAAAAAATGTTTTATATTATTTGCAAAAGTTGAAAAAGACTTATCTTACAGAAAGATTATGCCAAAGTGTCTGACTAAGTCTTGAGTCTATCTAAGCTATCCGTCATGAATTTTATAATATGACAAAATAGTTTCTGTGCAGAAAAGAAGTAAAGCTCTTGTCATAATATTCTACGTAACTTACAAGTTATGAGCTCGAACACTTTTTAATTAATTTTATTTATATATATTGACAAAATATTATCTTTGCAGAAAAGGAGTCAAACTCTTGCTATTATACTCTATATAACTCTATAAAAAAACCTTCTATAAAAAGTTATAGAAGGTTTATAACACTGTTTATCAAATTATTGTTGCTGTTCATCAAATCTCAAACTTATTCTCAAACTTATTCTTTTCTGTTTTCACTAGATTTGTCACTTTCTTCCAACGGCTAGCCATTGTTGAGATTTTAAATTGGTTTCTTCAATTTTAGCGGTGGCTTTTATAATACTTATGATGCTTTTAAAACCACACTTGAAAAATTTTTATTAATGGCATCTTCACAGCCCATTCTGAATCATTATAACAACTTCTTAATTTATTTTACCTTATATCCTGCTTAAATATAATAATTATGTTTTTTTTATATTAGGTATATTTTTTTATTACCATTTATATGAACAATTTTTAAGGGATTATAGGAAATGAGTAGGAATCAAAAAGTTGGTAATAGTTCAGGAAGGAGCAATACTGTATTTTAAAAAGAAGAAAATTCTTATAGGTTTTTCGTTAATTGCAAAAACAATTTTTAAAAATCATTCTTGCTTTTATTCTTTTTATTGCTTTTGAAGTAGTAGTACCAGGCAGGATGTCGTTGAGAATGTTGTATGATATAGCAGCAATTAAATGAGTCCTTAAGATAATCCATAACATATGTCTTCACTTGTCAATAGGGAGTGTCGTCAAATAATCCTTCATTTTAGTGAAGTTAGTGAGTACCTGGTGCGGGAGCAACATTGATGGAAGCAACTGAGCTAATGTGGCTAGCCAATGGAGCAACATGTACAGCACCACGGGTCTTGGCGACGTAACCTCCTTTAGCAATACCAACACCAACACCAACAGCAGCAACTGGAGCAGCAACAGCAACTGGAGCAGCTACAGCAACTGGAGCAGCAACGGCAACTGGAGCAGCTATAGCAACACTTTTAGCAGCTACAACAGCTGGAGCAGCAACTACAGCTGGGGCAGCGGCTACAATGCCAGGACCTTGTGCCAAACCAATACCGGGAATGACTGCACCAACACCACCATGTCCGCTGCCACCCCACGCACCAGCGCCAGATCCACCACTACCACCCCACGCGCCAGCACCGGATCCTCCGTGACCACCCCAGCCAGCTCCAGAGCCACCCCAGCCAGCACCAGAGCCACCCCAGCCTGCGCCAGAGCCACCCCACGCACCGTGTAAACCAGCTTGTGCACCAAGAGCAAGAGCCAATACTACTGTAGCAATGACAAACTGAAAATAGATGATTTCTTATTATAGCCTCTATTTAGTTTGGTTAACTATTTTGGCATACTCACTTTCATTTTGATGTGTTTATTTTATTAGAAGGATTAAGAGTAAGAAAACGACACTCAGTGATGTTTAAAGAACACTTTTGACTTTGATACTGATTTCTAAATTGAAATATTACCGACTTTTATACAAGAAACTAATAATATAGTTTATATTAATAACAACATAAATGCATACATACTTACGTACATATTTAGATACATATAATATTAATATTTAAACGAGAACAAGAATGCTAATCGATAGTGAAATGAGATTTTACATACCATATCAAGAAATGGATTAATTAATTACTGTGCAAACAATCTTATTTGGTTTATGGACCTGTGCTGGCGTT
>NC_051846.1:194225275-194228415 GCF_002237135.1 Teleopsis dalmanni
ATAGTTAAAGCTATAAATAATTGCTTCAAGAAAATTGCATTAAACTGACATATTACAGTTAATGCAATAATATGCAAAACAAGTTTCAAACTTAACAAGTTACTAGACAAAATGTGACTACTGACAGCTACAGTAAAAGTTGAAGTAACTAATATCTCAACAATAACATCGACTTACTAAATAATGTTAATGAAAGTTCAATTTCAGTTAAGTATCGCAGCTAGAGATAATAAGATGAAATTTATACAAAGATTTTTTTGGTCTATTTAAAACTTCATTATTGTAAGCTTACTAAATGCAATTAGAATGTGATTAACTCCGTTAAAATGTAAATTAGCGCATGTGAGTATTTTATTCAAGTATTAAATGTTATTAAGTATGAGTTCACTTAAAGATTTGCTTTGTTGAGTCATCTATAAAATCATTATAAATATAACTGCATTAACAGTTACTTTAAGTTTTAAGCTGACCTCACAACTATTAGTAAGTTCAATGTCAATACCAAGATAACTTTTTATAACTTAATATAAACAAAATTAAAATAAGTATAACTTTGACAGTAAAGGTAATCTTAAAAAGAAATAAACAAAAATATATGAAAAAAAAATTATTATATACCATATACTATATGTTATAGCTTTAACACGTCGAAAGCTAAAAACTAAATTAATGTTAACACAAAATATATTATTTTCTTTCTGTAATACATATAAAATATAAGTATCTATAATTGAAATGTTAAAATAGAATACAGAAAATAAAAGTTACTTTAAAACTGAGAGGCTTTACCACTCTAGAGGACTTCTTTTTTGTGGATCTTGGTCAACTGCAAGACTTCTCCTTAAATAATATTAAGCTTTTTAAAGCAAAGGTTCAGGTAGTTTAGAGATTCTAAGTTTTTCCTAATACGGTAACACAATGAGCCTATAAGACTGTAGGTCCTATAGGATCCCGGTGGATCGCCAGTACAACCTGACCTAACCTAAAGACAATAAAAATCTTTGTAGAGGTCTAAAACTATTGGAAAGCATTACTTAGACATTGAATATGTCTGTTGATATTTAAAATTTATAAAGACTATATTTTAAAATTACATTAGGTGTGCTTATCGTCATTACTTTTGTATTAATTATTAAGTTGTCATTGCTGTTATTAAGTTTTTATTATCTTTGCCACATATCACAGTCATAGACACTGTAACTAGTATTTGTGATATTTTCCTCTATTATTTCATTGATTATTGTTATAGTTTCTTTAGGTATCTATATTATATTCGAAAAATTATTGGACTTTTCGTGATAACAAATTTGGAAAACAACTTGAATAGTAACTTCTCGGTTACTTACGATACTTACGGAGATTTTATTTTATAACTATTTTTACTTTAGTGAAATATTTGGCGGCAGTGGCATTAAAATATTTAATTATCAAAGTTTGTTTACTGTTCTTAATAAATAATTTTAAAACATTTTATCTTTAAATTTTGAAATTATATATATTTTTATTCTACATTTAAATTCAAGTACGTTAAGCATCATATACTTAAGTTTATTTTAGCGATAAATATTAAATTAAATTGCTCCTCATAAGAGTAGTCTTAGTCTGAACTGCAGTTATAGCTACATATCACTTCTAAGGTTGTTATACGTTAGAATAAATATGACAACGAATGATTCTGCAGAAACTATAGTCTTAAGAAAAAGAAAAGAACTGATTGTTCCTTTAGTGCTATATAATAATAGTGCTGATTGTAGCCTGAATTGCCCTTTAACAGTATATAATAAAAATTGTATACTTTTATTTGAGTCATATTAATTGGAAAATACTTTTAATATCTTCAATATGAATGCTCAAGTGCACTGGGTCAACTCGCTTCAACATAAATAATAGTTTTTGCCACATTGACAAAATGATTTGATGAAGTAAGACTTGATAAGTAAGACTTAAAGTAAGACCACGTAATTTATTGCCGTGAAAGATTTACAGTATATGAAAAAATACTTAATATAAAATGTTTTTGTATACACATTTAGATTTATTTATTTATATGTATACATATATATAATTAGTATAATTTTTATATCTTATACATCTTATAACACAGCATGTAATAAACATTATTTTAAACAACTTAAAAAACTTAGAGATAACTTTTTAATTATTAACTTTTCTTTTTATAACCCATGTACACATTATACCTTTCAACCTTTTATTATTACTAGACTAGACTTTAATAAAAAACTAATTTAATGTTTGAGTTTAAAAAAGTGTCGTTAATGTAAGTGTCGTTAATTTTCTTAAGTAGTCTAAAAATATGTCACCAGGAAGTTCGCAACATGAGTTCAAGATTATATAAATATTCCAAGCTTATATCAAGACAAACTACAGCGTATTGCAAGTACATACCTCAACACTTGTACTCACATCTTAGAATAGATATGCGCTCATACTTATAAAAACCACTTAACCTATATATTTAGTATGTAAATCTTAATAAGGTACATTTCTCTGGCTATTCGTTTAACTATCCTTTTATGCAGTTTTAAGCACATATTTAAAATCCAACTTAGTAAGAAATTCAAAACAGCTAAGAACTTTAATGTGCCCACGTTTTTTTTAAATATAGCTATAAAAACAATAAAAATAGGTTTAATGGCTTTAGTAGTACTTCACGCTGTCAGTGGTACTGAAGACTATTGCTATATTAACGTGATTTAAAATATTAGTACATTGACATTGATTTTATACTAAAGAATAAAAAAAAATACTGAAACAGTGGTTGATAGACACATATCAAGAGTTTAATGGAAAGTGTGAAGAGGTAAAAATGAGTATGTTTGGCATTGGTTGTTAATGCAGTTTTTTAATACACTTAGTAAAAGGAAACTTGAAGATTATATGCACTGTCTTTTTTTCTACTATTTTTTAAAAGAAAATATATTTGAAAAGAGATAATAATGGATATGGACCCTCGTAACCCTCTTTTACTGCAATCAAAATAATGAAAATTGGGTCTATTGGAAAAAGGCTTCACTGAATATAATGGACTAATGTCAAAAGTATAGCACACCTATATTCAGGTATATATATACAAGAAGTTATGCAGATATATTTGATATATTTATTGATATTTCAGTAAA
>NC_051846.1:194228515-194231154 GCF_002237135.1 Teleopsis dalmanni
AAAACGCTTGAAGCAATATCTGGATCAGCTGTCAATATTATTGGAAATAATCCTATCCAGCAGCAAACGGTATGACTTTTGCAGTCTTTCATAATTTGTCCAAGCCCGCTTATTATAGCTTAAATAAAATAGATATAAATATATTACAGATATATAAATATAATTAACACTTACAGTTTACAGTTCTTATTTTGTGTAACGACCCAATTATTGGGAAACCAAATTCAATCGGAAATTTCAGGCCAAACCTATATATTTTTCTTCGCGTCCAAATCCAGTGAAGTAACACAATTACGACCAGAACTACAAGAACGGATTTCAAGACTTCATATGTTTTTAGTGATTCCATAATTATGTACTATTTCGTTCAATTTCAGAAACTGTATTAATCTCGACTGGAGAAGTTCTTTGAAATTTATACGAAAAGTTAAAATAATTAAAGTTGAAGAATAAACAATTTTATGCTCTTCATAAGCTGAATGGGTCATCCTTTTAAGTTTTACAAATAGTTTAATATGGCTGTGTAATACATTTTTTTGATCTTTGGATGTGTCATTTGCGAAAAAAAATAATTTGTCGTCTCCAGTTGCTTAGAAGCTTATTAGAATTAATGTACAACAAAACATAATTTATTGTACAATTTTTTTGATCTCTTGCCCCTGTTTGTTACACGATAGTCAGTTTTAATATTATATTAAAATGCGTGTTTGGCACTTTAATTTAAGATTGCGTTCAGTAATCTAAGTAATTTCATTGTGATAAATACATTATACGTATAAACTTATATATAATATATAAAAAAGACGAATTCAATACAGAAAATTTTTTATAAGTTCAAGTCATGTTGAGACATTTTGCTTTCAGTTTCAACTGTATACGCCCTCGGAACAGTAGTCTATATTCAAATACTGGTAATATTAATATTAATTATATATAAACATGTATATTATAGTATATAGAAATAATATACATATATATATTTTTTTTTCTTAAAGTTCCTAAAGTTTCGATGTACTGAACTCAAAGCTGTGTATTTGTGTGAAACAAACGTTCTCGATCCCAAATACTCACTCAATCTGAGAACTGAATTTATAAATTTGCATATTTTATCATTATTAATTAAGTAATAATGAAAGAAACAATTTCGATGTTAATCTCAATAAGTACAGATTTTAAACGATTCAATATAACTCTTCTTTCGTTCTTCTGAATTTTATGTAGAAATTCAGTATTGAATCGAGTTTTACAAAGCAACGTTTGGATCATTGTAAGTTTTATGACAGTATTCACATTGTTTAAGTTCAATTATATATAAAATAGTTAGATATTGAAATAATTCCTTGAGAAACTTACAAAGAAACCTTAACTGCCCAAATGTTCGACATCTCGTCACCTTTATACATCACCTTACCATAGTCGTTTCTGATAATAAAGTATTAATCTTACAGTCATTGTTGCAATGACATTATTACCTATAGTTATTTCTAAAGTCCAGGTCTGTAACATATTTAATATTTTGTGATTTTTGTTATCCACTAGCGCGCCAAATTTGTCTATTAAATTATTTATAGCTTTATTATCGCATTTCGGCCCGACTGGTAATTTTCCTTACCAGCACTTTAATCGAGTATATGTCTTGGCATATAATAGTTATCGTTTATATTATTTTTATTATTTTTTGTGTGAATATATGGTTAATTTTGAGAAAATAAATTTAAGGAAATTCTATTCCAATTATCTGGATCCAAATGGGAGACACTTTCACTGAACTCCGAAATTAGATAAGGTTTCAATTAAATAAAAAAAATTATTGAAATAAAATATTTGAAAAAATAATTGTTAATTTCAATAATCAATAAGCCCTATTTTATATATCCATACCTTTCATTCGAATACATTGACCCAAAATACTTAAAATTTATGAGTATTGTTCACTAGAAATTTTACTTACCAATGGGCCGATGCATATAATGATTTTTCATGTAAACAAGCATATTAGAGCTAATAATTTTTGCTAACGAACTGATGTGTGTCAGACTCTTAGTTCACAAATTGTTCGAAATATATGGAGTTGTTGTTAAAAATGCCAAAAAAAAAATTGCTTAACACTTGATGATGAAGAAGCTAGGAGAATACAATTATCCTCTGAAGTCAATGCTGTTTATACGCCGCATATTGTCGGTGAAGTTAGTGATACCGAGAAAACTGATGGCGTGTCATAGATGAACATGCTCTAGTTTCATTAGCTATTGCTGGACTGCTTGAGCTTCAGTATCAGTCAGTCGAAATCCTCGCTTATGGTGAATTCCCAGCAAATATTGAAGTAAGAGAATACAAACAATTATTAAAAAGCATAGCATATCTGATATAAATGCTAAAGGTGAGTATCCGTGCAATTAAAAAATCAGCTTATAAAATGCAGAAACCATTATCACAACTACAGTTTCGAGTAAACATTGTCAACGATTTATTGACATCCGTACCAACATCTCCAAATTCGGTGATAGTTGTTGACTCAACTGCTTCAAATTTTAATAACATTAAAAATAATGTCCATTATTCCGTAAAAGTGTAAGGTGGTCCTCGACGATGCGTTGTGTGCCATACTCACACGCCATTTGAATGTAGTAAATGTAAAG
>NC_051846.1:194231254-194242184 GCF_002237135.1 Teleopsis dalmanni
TACGTCTTTATCTGTGATATTACAACAGGCCATTATTTACGCCACCGCCCTAACCCAACTTAACTAAATTACATATTTCAGATGTAAAACATAAACGTGGGAGTCTGTACCACCTCCAAAATTGGGTTTGTGTTGGATTCCAAAAATCCTACAGCGTAAGTAAGTTTTAATATTAAGAAGCTCTAGGGATTTCCCTACATCCATGATTAACTTTGAGAACATCAATATTTGCTTTCACTTCTTCCAATTGCAAATTATAATATATTACTATCACATACTATCGTATGTGTTTTCGATAGTAATCTTCGGGGAAATCAAATCTCCGTTTCATATATATGTATTATATATTGTTATTTAGTTATTATAAACTAAGTACATATATTCCTATGTTTGGAGTAAGGTTTCAAAATCATTTAATAAATTTGGAAACAAAACTATAGTGTGAGATATAAAGTACAATGTATTATAAACTAAGTACATGGGTATATTCGACTCAGAAGATCAATTATGGAGGCTCCGTTGAGAGTTATTGGTACCCTGTCTTATTCTATTTCTATTCTATTCTAAGTACATATATTTCTTTGTTTGAAGTAAAGAATCAAAGCCAAGTCAAATAGTTTGTATGTAAAAAATACGTTTTGTCGCAATTAACTTAAATTAAGGCTATAGAACACAATTTTTTTTAATAATTATTTCTTCTTATTCATATATTTTAAGCTGCTATTTTGAAGGCGTACAATTTATAATAAAGCTTATACTTTTTCAAATGAACGTCTTTATTACTGTTAAAGACTTTCTCCAATTTTCCCATATATAGTAAAATAGCAGAATAGTAATGATTTTTCAATTATAATACAAAGTTTTTAAAATAACCATAATTATTGTATATATAAATGAATAATCTCTAGCTTCTTTTCCATTATAATTCCATTTCTATATTATTTCAAAATGATTGTTAAGTTCTGTGTAACAAAATTCTTTGAATGATTTTTTCCCAGACTATCAAGTTAAACAAATATCGTTTGTCTGTTTATATATTGTCTGCTTAACATAATATGTAATTTTGTAAATGATGAGATAAAAATAGGTTTAAACACTCACCGTTTTTTTTTTTTTATAAAATTTTGACTATTATTTTTATATATATTTATGAAATATTTTTATTAAACAAATATATATTGTTTATCAAAATTTGCTTATACAAGAACAAGCAACAGTGAAGGCAAGTTTAAAAATCAACCGTACCGCATTTGCTGTTGCTGCTGCTCCACAACACAACGGCGACAGATAGTCTAAAGCGTTTTTGCTTCTTTCACGTTTAATTGCCACTGAGCAAAATAACCGATTCTGTGTGAAGTGTTTAATTTATTTGCACATTAACACTCGATAGAAGGCGTAAAATTGTACAATAAAAAGTATCTTACATTCCAACAATCTACACAACAATATTCAAGTAAAAACACCAACCGTAATTTAGCGGAAAATCTTTTTTACATACAGTGTACGAGCGTTGCTGATTTACAACTTAAACCACTGATGGGTTAATTTGATAAAAAGCGTAAAAGTAAATCCGTAAAGTATAGCGTTGCACTAGGACAATAGTTGTAGATAGTAGCAGAGTATGAATATGAGATAGTATGAAACTCAAATTCCTTAAGTGAAAACTGTTATTAGCGCAGAATTTTATCATTAAACAATTAAAAATGTTATTTAAAATTATATTAATATTTTGTTTATTTTATTCATATCTATTCAAAATGCATATTCTTAAGATCCTGCTATGATTAATATGATTTAATCCTTATACGAAAAGTAAAACTTTTTGCACACACATGCAGATAATTTCATTAAAAAAATTCATATAAAATTCATTCACTTTTCTTTCAATGTAAATTATTTTTTATTTTCGATTTTAATAAAAAAAAAAATTTTTATATAGCCAAAATTGATAAGGCTTCAAAAAAAATTTGTTTAAAACGAATTTGTATATTTTCACGCGACGATATTTTGTAGCGCGTCTGATCTGTGCCGTGGGTAACCGCAGAATGGTAAATACACCTGCTTTCTCGTAGCGAAACACTTCGCATGCGCACATGGAGCGAAATTTTCATTGACGGCAACAACTTTGCCTGTTGCTGTTGCTGTTGCTGTGTCTGCTTCTACATCTGCTTACCGTTAATGCTGTTGGTGCTATTGCCGCTGTTGCTGCTATTGCAGTTGTTGCCGTTGACGTTACCATTGCCATTGCCATTGCCATTGCCATTGCGATTGCCATTATTGCCGGTGAATTGTTGTTTGTGTTGCTGTGGTGCTGTGTTGCTGATGTTATTGCAATTGTCGCTGAATGTCGCTGTGCCAAAAGACTCGGTTTGAGTCTTTTCATCAGTTACTAGATTCTCTTCAGCTCTGAGATGTAAGCTGTTAGTTGCATTATTACTGTGGCCACACTAAATTTGGCTTTTTCGCAGAAAAACAAAATAAAATTAAATATTAATGCATTTTTATTATTGTTGTTGTCGCTTGCTGCAACAACTATGCCAAACGCTTCTTCCACGTTATGCCTATACGTTCATTAGTCGTTACGTTTGTCTATCTAACTTTAAGTCGGCTTAATGTTTTGTTTGTGGTTGTCTCATTTTGTATGTCAACAGAAACTACTTTCAGTTAAATAGTTTTAAGAGTAAAATAACATCGTTAACCACTTCTCCTTTGCCACTTCATCTACTGTACTAATGTATGTCTTTCATTAGCAGATAATAATAATGTAGTTGAATTCGAATTTGTCTGGCTCGGATTTATGTTAGATAGTCATTTTTTAATAATTACTAAACCATTCTGCACACTAATTTATAAGTATCTTCACGAACCTTAAGCTTTATTGCATTTTTATTATCTTTTTTCACTTTTACTGGAAATTTTATTTTTTCTCATAACAAATATGTTGGCATATCGCTCACTGGCCTTGAATTTGACAATATAGCTTTAGTTTCTACAGATTGTATTATATTCTGTCAAGAACTCAAGAACATCAATTGTCTCTAAATTGTTTATGTTGAAACTATTAACAGTAGTCATAAATTTAAAGACAGCTAAATTAAGGTAATTAACATAACAAGTTTAATGACATCGATAGTAGTGTGGTATACTTCATATATTGTTATATTTAACAATTAAGACGAATGTTTGTAACTCTCTTAAAGTTAAGAGAAGATACTTATTCATCAGAATATAAATACATGATCCTGATCTGTTATATTCTATTTAAAACCCTTAAGAAACTATTATAAGAATCGCTAGATAACTGGTGTAGCTACATTGAACATTCTAGAAATTCTTTTAAGCGAAGTCTGGTCTCCAGCTAACTTATATTCGCTCAAGATTAGTGTTCGCTTAACAGCATTTATATAAACAACTAAGATAGCTCCAATGAAAACTCTCTTAAATGGATTCTAATCCTCAGTCAACTTTTGTTCACTGATTATGTTTAAAATAATATCTTTAATCAGTTCTCTTTGCTTTTCATCACTTCTAATGTATTCTTTCATTAGCGGTTGATAATAATGTAGTTGTATTCGAATTTGTCTTGCTCGGATTTTTGTTAGCTAGTTTTTTTTTGCTAATTTGTTATCCGTTTTGCAACAATTTATAGACTACTAACCTAGCTTTATTGGATTTTTCTTATCTTTTTTCACTTTTAGTGGACTTTTTATTTTTTCTGCTCTCAATATGTTGGTATTCTTTACTCTTGACTTTGTCAATAAGTTTAGTTTGTATAGATGTATTGTATTCTTTATTAAGTGAACACTTGTTCTAAGTTTAGTTTTATTCTTAACAGTAGTCATCTATTTAAAACTTTATTAAGGTAATTGACTTAGCAAGTTTTATTCCATCGATAGTCGTGTGTTATACTTGTTTTGTTGTTATATTTTGCAATAGGACGAGTGTTTGTAACTTCTTTAGGTTGGAATAATTTAGATGTAGATACTATCGTGATCTTATATTCTATTTCAAACCGTTTCTTAATTATTTTGAAGCTGTTTTGTGGTGTGCACTTGAGCATTTATACTTTTTTTTAAGCGAGGTCTTTTCTCCAGCTCTCTTATATTTGCCTAGATTATTGTTTGTTACTTCATTATATAAGCAATAATTTAGCTCCAATGATTACTCTCTTACATGGTTTCTTATGCTTAGTTTACTTTTTTTCACTGATTATGTTTAAAAAATAATTTTGCTCTGTTCTATATAGTTTTAAAACCTGTCATGAACTATTATATCGAACGCTTGAGTATTGAGTATGTAGTAAAAACTCTCTTAGGTGGTCAGTTGTCTCTAGCTGATTTAGGTTGCTTAAGTTTGGTATCCGCTTTAAAGAGTTATATAGATGTAAATTTTTGTTGTGTTATGTGTTACACAGATTAATCTTCTCATTTTTTGTCCACTTTTTCCGCTTTCAAATGCGTATCTTTAGACTTAACGTTGCTCATTTTACCTTTGATTTATCATTGAAAACTTATTGAGTGAAGAGTTTATCTGAGTCCAGTTTTTTCGCAATATATAGTTATGTATTATAACTTTATTAAGTGAACACTTGTTCTTAGTCAAGTTTTATTTGCAATCTTTAAGTGCTCTTTTTAAGATGAAAAAATAAACAATTAGTTAATGTTTGTAAGATCCCAACTCACCACTATGACTTCAACCGGTAAAGATACAATCCATAACCATCTCACATTGTTCGTAATGTACATAATATATACCAAGGTATTTGCAAATTTGCAGGAGGTTAATACTTAAAACTGATGTTACGGATAGAGAGTTGCGAAATTAACCTTTCTTAGCCAAGATTTAAAGGATTTAAAGTCTGTGAAGAAGTAAAAAGCTCCGTATGTCTTTAACCTGTTCAAGTTTTACATTTGGATATGAATGAGGTTTACAATATACTATAATATTAAATTACATTTTAAAGAACAGCTATTAATATATGAGAGACAAGTACTTCGCAATATATATGAATCAGTGCTACTAAATTACAAGACTTACTAAAACTGGTACAATCACTAGCTTTATATTAATATATGCCTAGAGTGTATGTAAAAATTTACATACACTTGGTTTTAAGTGGCAAAGCAAGCCTTTATATGTACACAGATTGGTTGGCGTAGAAAAAGCAAGCCATAGAAAAGTTGGATCCCTGCTGTAGTAGGGACCTTAACAAAATGGGTATACGTTAGTGGAGCAGATCAGGAGAAATAGGTTTGAAAACATTTAATCGTTTAGCACAACTATACTAAGATAGAAAAAAATATATGTGTATTTATGTTCATTTAAATATATTATTAAAATATTTAAAGTTGATTGAAAATAAATTGAAATGTTAGAGACATATTCTATAATATATGTAATTTAATTAAGCAAACTGGATGGTTAAATAAATTTTAAAATTATAGAAATATAAAAATGTAAACAGAAAGTGAATATTAAAATAAATTGTTTAATACTTATGAATTATCATATGAAAAATGCGAAACAATCTTTTAGAGAAGAAAATCGAAAATGGATACTACTGAAGCACAGGTGCGCATTTCCATTTAGAACAATGACGTTACGGAGCTTTTATGACACATACAATAAATAAAAATTAATTGGTTAAAATATATTTTGCTTAAGGTACTCGGTTTATTGGTTTAGAGTTGGATTCAAATTTGTTTGTACGGCATGTGCCTGCCGCATGGGAGCATATGCAATCTTGTTTGCTTACTTGCCTGGTTAAATAAAATAAAAAAATCACAAATTAATATCGATCAGATTTCATTCATGCAATCCGTTGTGATTTTTATTGAGTGTCCCACTTTTCCATGAAGTATTCGCAAAACGTTTTTCCACATTTAGTATAGTTGACTGTTAACTTTTTTTATTTTATTTGCTGCCATTGCCAGTGCCACTGCCATTGCCATTTGCCACTGTAACTACTTTTATTATTATTATTGTCGTTGTTGCAATTGTTGCAGTTTTTGCAGTTGTTGCAGTTGCTTGCTGCCTCTAACCATTGCCGCTGCTATTTCATATGGATGACGACTTTTATAACTAGCTTGCTTACTGGCTACTGGCCATCGGCGTCGATCCAAGACACCAATGCATACCCGTGTATATAAAAAGTAGCTACTACAATGACACGAGCTTAGCCTAACTGACTATAGTTGTGATTGTAGATGCAGATGTAGCTGTAGCGCTGTAGCTGTAACTCTGGCAACGACAAGCAGACTGGACTGCATCGATTTCATCGCCATTCAAGTCGATTTGCACTTTTAAGTGTGTTCCTGTTTACAAAAAAATTGCCAAGTCTAGCCTGTTCGAAATTGGAGTAATTTCATTGTCGCTGTCTTAAAACTTCACCGTCAACTCAGTTGCAAGTCTTTTACATTTACACAAATTAAGTAACATAAATGATGACGATTATAGTCTGAGCCTCAGTCTGAGACCGAGTCTGAGACGGAGACTGAGACAGAGTTTAATACCAAAATAGCTTATTGTTATTACTAACTACAATAGATACTATTGATAAATCGCTGTTTACTAATCCAAGATTACGAACTATTGTTGTTGTTGACAATATAGCGACGTGTTATTTCATTCAAAAATTTGTATGACTGTAATTAGAATTACAATCGCACATTTTTTATTTTTATTAACAATTCCAAAGATATAAAAATGTTTATTGAAAATTTAAGCAATTTTGAATGAATTTCGAAAAGAGTGGTTTGTCCATACGCATTTATATATACAATACTATTCCTACTATATTATTTCATTCAAAATAAATTTGTTTGATTTGATTTTAGACTTTTTTTATTAAAGCTAAAATACTGAGCTGTCTTCGTAAATTTTTAAATTAAAATATTATCAAACTAAATAAACAATTCAATATGGACAAGTTTTTCACACGCTTTCCTAACTTTAACAATAATTATTAATATTAAACAAATACAAGCAGAAATAATTTTTAAATAATTTAATATATTGCATAAGGTTATATTAGGTGTCGTTTTTTTATATATTTTCTTATGATCAGACAAACGGCTGAAACTAAGACCTACATTTCTTATTTAATTGAATTTTTAAACTTTATATAGATACGGTTAGGTTACGTTATACAGGCAGACCAAAAAGACAACGCGAAGATCATTATATTCCATAGCGATACCAAATCAGAATCTTGATTATTACCGATAGTGTGCATCACTTAGGATGCGCTTATTATTAACGAATTTTATTAGGATTTCAACAGAAACTTCGGATATGTGCTCCAGACCTGTAAAACTGTCAGCCCCCAAGTATTTTTGTCGAGTTCTCGAGAGATCCGGACAATTACACGGCAGATATTTTTTTTGCATCTGATTCGTTGCATTTCTTATAAGCATTGCTGCGAATTGAGTTTAGCTTGTGTGCATATATTGCCAGACCTGTTAATACACAAATTAATGTTCTACAGTTCCTTCGGCTAGACGATATAACATCATGGGTGTACTTTTCTTCGTATATGTGGCCAGACATAGTCCTAGCTATTCTACAGGTGGTTAAGTTTCACCACCTTTCGTTTGCTCTCCTTGTCATGTGGTCGTCCAGGAGATTATGTATTTGTTTCAGAGGTCTGAGTACTTCGAAAAAGTTAATATATATATATAATTTATAACTTTATATAATATGCAATTAGAAAAATAAAGAAAGAAATAATCAAGTACATTCGTATGCAAAATGGGTAATCAAATGTTACGTTCTTACTGACATATATCCCGTGTCATGGCTTAAGATACAATTGCAATATTCAGGATATTGATAAACTAAACACAAATTTGGATATCAGACTAAACAAATAGTAACATAAATAAAAACAAAAGCAACTCTTTTATAACATATGTTAATATTAATGATAATATTATATCATAAGTTTTCATATCATATCAGAAGTATAATAATTTCCTACACCAAAAAAATGAATTTTCAACGAAAGGTTTATTAAGTAGAAGCATAGGTCTTTAATGTGAATTGCTTTAATAATTATTTTTAAATGTGTTTTTTAATGAGATTAAATTTACATAAGTAAATAGATTAAAAATTTTGAATTATTGACTTAGACCATTAAAAAGTTACCAGTTAATATAATTTTTGTAAATTTATAAAATAGTGAAAGTTATTAAAATCATTATTAAATTTAAAATATTTTACATCATAAACTTGAGCTTTGTATAAATAAATATTGAAAAATAATTTAATACACAATCTTTTTTATTGACATACTGTAAAAATTATGAAAAATGAGGAATTTTCTTTCACTTTACAATTACTCAAGCTTTTCAGTTACTGCTACTGTAAAAATAAAATTTTCAAATTATAAATTATTACAATATGGTACTGTATTAACTTAATTTTCCGAATAATTTTGATAATATATAATTCTTTTTTATAATTAAAACAAGACTGTAATATATAAAGAACATATTCTTGATTCTTCTTCTTCTTGAGTTAGTGCTATTACGCACTTTTACTCTATAATGGCTGGGGGGCTTATATCTACCCCACACTAGGCTTTAACTAGGCAAAAAAAAAATACATCATATCATTTATTTGTCTTTTAGTTGATGACGGACCTTAAATCAGCATATCTTCCTGAGAGTCCAGAAGTGGACTTGAGGATTGTTAGGGCGGGGTTAATTAGCGTATCAACTTTAACATAGTGAATAATTTTAGAGCTCTGTCTCTGATATATTTTTTCACTGAGTCAATTCTAAGATCTCTATGTATGTCTGTTGAACTAATATACCATATATATAGTATAGTATATACATATAGTATAGTATATAGTAAAAATTAATTGTGAACTAAAATAAGAACTAAAAATATTCAACAATTTTTATGCCAAATTTTTACTAAAAGAGTTATATATTTATGTATATATATTTAAAATTTTTAAATATGTCGTAAAATATCCCTAATTTACTATTTAAATTATACTGCATTTATATTAAACTAAATACACTTTACAAAATAAATTCAATACCCAGATTGATACATAATTAGGTTAGGTTAAGTTATACCAACGATCCCTTATGGATTCACTTAGGTCTATTGGTCCATATACGGTAACAGTATATATAGGGAAAACCACCTAGAACCTATGGTGAAGCATAAAATGCTATTTAGTATCAGGTCCTGTAATTGGTCAAGGTCCTCAAGAAAGGGGGTTCCTAGAGTATTAAGTCGCCGCCATGCATGAGCTGAGCAAAAACACAGTAGATGAGAGGTACTCTCATCGTCTACCCACTGCTGCGACAGATTTGATTAAAGAGACAACTAATCTTCTAGCATGGCTTATAGTGAGCTGTAAGTAAACCTACCATATGACCAATATTTCTATGCGGTATCTCAATGAGAATTTTGGATTTCCTTTTATTTCCAATCATTTATTAAAAGACACATATTTAAAAATTTTAAAAAATACTACTATAAAAAATCTCACTATATATTTAAAATCAATTTTGCAAAGCATAAATTATGTATAATTGTTATTGAAATATATACCAATATAAATGGAATATTTTTATTTTCCTATTAAAATTATGCTGCGACTTATTAAATTAAATACACCTCACAATTCAAAACACAGATACGTATATATTTAAAAATTTATATCAATACCAGTATCTTACTCTATACATATATATTTAAAATCAATTTTGCAAAGCGTAAATTACGAATAATTGATACTAGAATAAATAGTGAAATAAATAGTGAAATAAATAGTGAAATAAGTGGAACATTGGCTGTCATCCAAAATTTAAGAAATTTAAGCCAGAATATCACTTAAAAAAGAGAAACAAATTTTAAAGACATTCTACATGTTAGGCCTAGATATTTCTGTTCGTTAGCAGTATCTCAATATGCACGCAATGCACATACTTTGCTACGCTCTCATATCAATCAGAGTTTGTTATAAAAAACTGTTACTTATACTAGTTTAACTATATTACCAAAATAAAATTAAAACATATTTAAGAAAAAAACAAAAAACAAAAAAAAAAAATAAATAAATAAATAAAAATATTCTTTTTATTCAACATTCATTGCATGTGCGCTTGGCAATGAAAAAATTTCACTTCTTCTCGTTGAATTCCGTACACATTAGAAAATGCAAATTAAAAATTCTCAACGTGTCCTTTCAATTTCTAAAAATATTTTTATGCTTATAAAAAGCATCTAGCAAACTATAAGCCAAAGCCAATGCCAAAGCCAAAGCCAAATGCTTTTCATGTGTAGCACACATTACGCATCTTTTAAGTTGCCACGCGCATTGCACAGATATTATTGAAAAATATCTGATAGATACGAGTATCTCGTTACTTTCACCGCACCAAGACGCGCAGCAACTTAGATTGCGTCTCACGCGCAAAGTGACTATGCGCAGACAGTCACTTGGTCAATTGGAATACCAGTAACCAGTAAGACGAACTGACACAGTAAGATTTTTTCCGCTTTATGCTTTTGCTGCTGCTGCTGCTGCTGCTATTGCTGCTGGTACTGGTGCTATTGCTGGAGCTGTTACTGGTGCTGGTGCTGGTGCTGGTACTGATACTGTTGTGGTTGTTGGTGTTGCTGTGACTAACTGCCTTGGCGGTATATATATGCGATAATTTACGAGCCCGCCGCAATTTAGCAAATATGTATATTGTATGCAAACGAGAAGATATAAAAATTCTTTCATCCGAATACACATCCACAGCAACACAGATACACGCGATTTAATGTGAATTCAACGAGTTTTAACCAGTAAAGCAAGTGTGTAGATTTATTACCAATTTGATGATTTGGGAAGAGAACGAAAGTTTTACAACCGTATTGGAATTTAAATAAAATGTGAGTAAACTTAAGTATTTTTTTT
>NC_051846.1:194242284-194246670 GCF_002237135.1 Teleopsis dalmanni
TGTATACTTATATAATATAATAAATTTAATATAATAATATATATATAAAATTAATTTAATTATTATATATATATAATAAAAAATTCATTATAATTAATTATAATAGTTATATCGAATACTTTTAACACACTTAGTCTATTTATAGTAGAACTCAATTCCGTCTTTTTGAAAATCATCTGGATTATATAATAAATTTTTCCAATTTAATAAAGGGTGAATTGCTTTACAAATTATAATTTTCTTAAATTCGAATATATTTGATGGATAAATAATTATTAGCAGTAAAACCATAATACCTGATATGTTATGTGTCCGTGTTCGCTACTCATTTATTTGAAAATTTACTTATAATCCATTTATAATGCTGTGATAGATATATAAGAAATGTTGTATTGCAAATTGCATCATATGATATATCAGTATTTTGAATTTTTCTGATTTGTTAAGATATATCTGGACCCAGTATTTTATTGATTTGTTAGTATATATCAAAACAAAAATTTATGCGATTTGTTACGCTATATCAGAATTTAAAATTTTGCCAATTTGTTAAGATATGTCAGAATCGAAATTCTTTTTAATTTGTTAAGATATATCAGAATCTAATGTTTTTCCGATTAGTTATTATATATCACTATCTAAAATAACATACTTCTGATTTATTAAGATTTATCAGAACCAGAAATTTTCCGATTTGTTAAGAGATATCAGAATCTAAATTTTTTCCGATTTTTTGAGATATATCACAACCCAACATTTTCCGATTTGTTAAGATTTATTAGAACACAACATTTTTCCATTTTGTTGAGATTTATTAGAGCTCAATATTTTTCCGACTTGTTGAGATATATTAGAATCTAAATTATTTCTGATATGTTAAAATGTTTCAGGATTCAAAATTTGAACGATTTGTTAAGATATATTAGAACTCAATTTTTCTAGTTCTATCTATATTTATTAAGAAATATCAGAACCAGAAATTTTCCGATTTGTTAAGAGATATCAGAATGTAAATTTTTTCCGATTTGTTGAGATATATCAGAATTTAAAATTTTTCGATTTGTAAGATATATCAGAACCCAATATTTTTCCAATTTGTTAAGATATATCACAACCCAAAATTGTTCTGATTTGTTGAGATTTATTAGGACCCAATATTTTTCCGACTTGTTGAGATATATTAGAATCTAAATTATTTCTAATTTGTTGAAATGTATCAGAATTCAAGATTTGAACGATTTGATAAGATATATTAGTACCCAATATTTCTGGATTTGTTAAGGTATATCAGAACCAAAAATGTTCAGATTTGGTAAGATATATCAGAATCTAAAATTTTTCCGATTTGTTAAGATACAAATAAGGATAAAATATAAGATTTTTGTTCTTTCCATAAATACCCAACTAAAGTTTTTTTTATCGATTCTTGATAACAAATTTTCAATAGCTTTGTGTGAAGGATATTTATCTTCTCAAAGTGAAAACTAATATGCTGAGATTATCTTATATTTACATAAAACAATCTCATCACCATTCTAAAAAGTTGAACTCAGGAAATTAGGTTTAGACAATAGTCTGCTGTGTAGAGACGGTATATATGGAGCTTGTTCTTCTATTAGTGTATCATACAAACCTTTGTTTTTTCAATAAGATTTTTAAAGCCAACATATGTGGTTGTAAATCTTCATTATAATATGAAATATAATCCAAAATGTGGATATCGAAAAATAATCTGATACGTATTTTACTTTAGCTATATGTAGTTTGATAATCATCTCCGAAGCCATAAATACGAATCAATAGTAACTTAGATAATAACTTAGACGGAAAACAAAGCCAAATAATAAATTGATTTATGAAATCAATTCATTAAATACAATGAGAGTACGAAATACTAATCACGTTTTGCTTCCACATTAAGTGAATAAATGAGAAACGAGATGATTTGTCATACTAAAAGATGCTGTCTTGATGTAACAAAATGCGAAAAAGAAAAAATAAAAAAAATGCCGCATATAAACAAAACACAAATCAACAAAAAAAAAAAAGAAAAAAAAATAAGTGAAAGAAAGCGGCAGTAATAAATATTTTTAAACTTGTTTAAAAGTAAAAGTGTCAGAAGCAGTAGGAAATCAGCGCAGTGCTCTGCTCCATATTGATTGTATCTCACACATCTGCTCCTAACACTCAATAAATCAGCCAAAATCAGTTAGTAGTAAATAATACGGTATGGTTGGTTTTGAAGTTGCGAAATTTTATGTAAGACTTCAAAGAAAATGTTTAAAACACTTAACAATAAATAAATAACAGTGAAGTGATAATTTTGATCACACAAAACTCTACGAATTTAATACCGCACAGTGGTCAAAATCACATAAAATTAAAATAAAATCTTTAACTTATATGGTTGCACCAACAATTTTCAAAACAGTTTCTATGGTATTTTAATTAAACATTTATATGATAAAGAAGGAAACTGGAGCGAAAAATGAGCTGGTGGGATCTAATGGCATTTCCGATTGGTAGATCTGAGGTCATTTTTTCAATCAAGATTAACTTTTAGTGCAATTTTCAGTTTCGATTGGTAAATCTCGAGCGAAATGTATAATACTCGAGATAAGTTTATGATACTCTAGATATTTTGTCAGTAAGATTAATCGAACATTAACAGCTGCTTTATATGACTCTACAAATAAAGAGTGATTTGATTCGATATATGTATTTATGAAAAATATACATGTCTACTAACACTATTACAAAAATGTTAGATTACTCTAAAAATGTTCGATTGAGCAACAAAATTTGATAGATGAAGAGTAAATTTAGATTGAATCTACATTTTTTCTTCATTTCATTTCGTTCCCAGAGGAACATTGGGAGTCTAGATTTAACAATTGCCGACGCCATAAGTAATGAAAGATTATGGAGAGATATTTTTAAATCTTCACAAAATGAGAGTTCAAATGAGTTCTGTTAGGTTGGGTGGAAGAAGAAAAAAATCCCTCTCAATTAGCTAAGAAAGTCGTTTCAATTCCACATTCCTCATAATTGTGAGTAGAAGAATGGTAACGTTAGAACCAGCCGCATGCATTGATAAAAGTAAATATCTGTCCAATGCTAGTGTTGGAAATATAAGTAATTCGTCAGGTAAATTTTTTATTACAGCCTTAAGGATTGAACAACATTCAAATGCAACAATTTAAACACGTGTCAGTTTTTTAATATCCATTTATGTTATGACTTATGTTAGTACAACAGCGACTCGTCATTTGCGTGGGTAAGTGGTTTCTTGATGTAGACCCTGCCGTTCTTGAAACCCACAGTCTACGCCTTACGACTTTTCCTATGTGTTCGTTTCATTAATGTACAGATTAATTTGAGCACTATTGATATATGCCTTATAAGGGTTATATGTCAGCAAGGTTCCTTTACCTGGATCCAGGGTTCATGTAAACATTTTCATTCTCTCGCGCCCCTAAAGTATATAAAATATTGGTTCTATAGTTTGATTTTTGATGGACTAAGTAGAATCTATTAAGTTATGTCTTTTGAATAATATTTTAATACTTTACGTAATTTGTGTGTATCATTTAAAAGATTAGAAGTCTCCCAAAACAAGAACATGATTTTCATATCAGTGTATAAATAATTGGATATTCAGTAGTAACATAGTCAGGTGTCTTTATGAGCTATAATATCTTCATTTTTACTTGAGTATTTGAAAGTTTCTGTACAGCTACAGCAACTACTTTTGTTTTCATCTTTGATAAAATAACAAATTTGCAACAACAATGTTGTTGTTTTGTAAACAATAGGAATTTGTTTGTATGCATAATATTTATTTAAGTGAATGGGACGAATAGTGTAAACTAATACATGTCTAGTTCATTTTGTTTATATTATAGGCGTTATTTTGAATAAGAAGGAGCTTAACACTGTCATTATCTCTTTACTGAAATGTAAAACGGAACCAAATTTTTTACCTGATAATGCATTTATTTTGTATTTTGATTTAGATTCAATTAAAATTTCGAACTCTTTGCAAGTGGATATTGGTGATCTTGTTAATAACTTTCAGAAATGGAAAATCAAACTTAATGAGCAATTTTTATCACTCGTAAACGTCATCAAATTATAAGTGTTAATAGTTAATAATGCCAGAATTAAGGGGAGTGATACAATAAATTGATCTTAACTATCTTCTACAAAATGTGTTTTGAAAACACCACATCAAAACAAAAAACGAAATCCATTCACAAATTTACTCTGCATCAGCTTCAACACTCTTCAAAAGTAAAATGTTAAACCGGAATAACAGATAGCTTATCTACAAGCAAGTCATCAGGCAGTAAAACTCTGATATTCAAAAAATTTTGTACCAAGTAC
>NC_051846.1:194246770-194267002 GCF_002237135.1 Teleopsis dalmanni
ATAAATATTAGTAAAACCATTTATAAGTTGTATTGTGTTATTGCAGGTTCATTTAGAAGATAAGTGCAATATAAGATATAAAACTTTTTAATTAAACAATAAAACTTATATAGTAATATGACTTAACTCATCCCTGGTCGATTAAGAGAACAAGTGTAATATAAGACATGAAACTGCTTAATCGAATAATAAATACATCTCATATAATATGCTAAGGTTTAAATGCTTCCATATAAAAGTCCATATATTTTGTTAAAATTTTATTAAACTATAAAATAAAAATTATTATAATTCTTCTGGGTTTATTTTTAAATATCTTTGGTGTTAAATGCTCCAGTAGAATTTTCTCAGAATGTGTAAAATATGCATTGAATCACGTACTTGTTCACACACATAAAATCGCACATTTAAAAGGCGACATGCAAATTTATATGCGGAAATTGTTGGTACGAAGGATGCCGGTTGTTGGATGCAAGTTGCTCAGAGCTGTGTTACGCTCAGATTTTCAAGATTTCTGTTTATTTTGCGTGCATACGAGGTGCTTTAGATGTAAGAAAACAACTTCATAAGAATGCAGTTGCACTTACACATGAAACCGTTTAAGCACATTAGTCGCAGTGTGCAATGATCGCAGTGCGAAATATTCTGATTTAAAGGCTACAAAGAGCAAAAAGCGTGAAAAATGTGCCAAAATGCTTGTCGGAAAACTAAACTAAAACTAAAAATATATAAAAATGGCAAAAAAAATATATATAAAAAATTGTTTTGGAATGCTAATCATTCTGTTATTAGTTCAATGAACCATCCACAATTACTGAAACGGGACCAAATGTGGCTACCAATGTAACGAGCTGCGAGTTGTGATTGTAGCTAAGATGGAGGTGCCTCCAGCATTTGTGGTAAGCGCTCACACTGTCGGCACTTTAACCTAACATTGACACTGTACATACATCGCTTTTATTGCCTTATTAATGCAGTGCAACTTCTGTGTGTGCTTCTTTTACATGATGCAGTTACTGCATGTGGAATAATCAGATGCTGTATGAATCTCATAGTTTGAAGTTTGTGTACGTGTTGTGTCAGCAAATTTTTGCACTGTCATGTTTTTATAATTTAATTCAGTATTTTTAGTTATTCATTTAAAGCTCTTTAGTGCACGATTCTATGAATTAATAATCTTTCATAAATTAAGCATTATATATATGTTTTAAAATTACCCTTTCTTAAAATTCACCATCAACTGCGTTATCACCTTAACAAAATAGGTCTATCTGAAAAGACTTTGCTTAGAAGCAGACGAGATTTTCAGTCACATTCTCTGTCCCGCCTTGATCTGGGGGAGAAGTGGGTCACTGAATCGAGAACTACTCTCCCCTTGTGACATTAGGAGGTCCTCAACGGCCAACATTCTGGCTTTCATTCTGTTGCAGCACAAAAAATCAATAATGATCGCTGTGTTCTGCTCCGTTGGGAGCTAGTACCCCGTTTATTCCAATTCCTATCACTTTATTTTAAGGTTTTATATATAAAAGTGGTGTTAGTTTTATATAAAATGAAACCATGCATTCTTTTAGAAATCTTTTATATGAGTTATAATTTAACGTTAGTTATGACGTAAATTTATTTATTTATTATTAGGATTTATTTTGAATATTAGGAGAATATAAAATAATTTATAAAGATATGTCCATAGAATATTTGTATTTTATTTCAACAAAACCAAACCCTTATTACAAATTAAAATAGAAGCAAAAATTGAAAATTATAAAAATTCTGTGTTAGTTCTAGAACACAACCCGTTACATGAAGTTTTCAGTCTAAGCCTTTTCGCCTTTGATTATCTTTCTCTCTTCAATAAAGTCAACAATTTTTTATCTTTTTCGTTTTTAATAGGAAAATATTTTACTCTGACATGCAATAAGTAAAAATTATAGCATTTCATTTTCTCAAAGTAAACAAATGTGTAAAAAGAAATAGAATAAGGAAAACATGCTGACATTTAATGTAGTCGGTTTTTAATATCCCATGAAATTGGTTTAGTCTAACTTATCGGTAAGGACTATCGCCGCTGGATTACTGTATTACGGCTTGCAATATTTATTGTATTTATCGATTTTCTGCTCCTGATGTTTACATATATTAGCCCTTGAACTTTCATTTATACATTATATGTACTTTTTATTTACATTCTTCTATATGCAAAACAATAAATATTGTTTCACAATAATAAAAGCCAAGGCAGACAGCAAAGCAAAATTTAATGCTGGTCTGCGTCAATACGGATTCATTGTTCGCTGATTTTCATTTCAACAAAATTGTACTTTCAAATAGATTGAATGTTCGCATTGCTATTTTTTATTTATATAATTTTTGTTTTTTTTTTTGTTTAAATTGCACAAACCTACACTTGTACTTTTATGTGTAGCTGCAGGTTTAATTAGCGATCCAGTGAAATGAGTGAATGAACTAAAAATTGTTGTGAAGTGTGAAAAAACAAAAAAAAAAAATTAAAACTAAAAAATACATTCTTTTTTTTTTTGCAGAAAAGCACAAATTTTTATGTGGAAAATATTTTGCAATTTTTGTAATTTTCTATGAAATTATATATACATAGCTTATCAATTTGGAGCTATTTTGCAATCTCTCTCTAGGTAGCTTATGTTGCTACACTGTAAAAATTACATTTTTACTTATTTTTAGTCATTTTAACCCTTCACCTTATATTAATATGCAGTACTTTTTTATGGTTTGTATCTTTAATTACACTTCAGTAGCAGGTTCAACGTCTAGCATTTAACTTGTAACTTGGGTCACGTTGAAGTAGCTTCACTTCCATTAAGTTATGTGGGTTGTCAGCGGACGTACTCACACACGCCGATCGAGGGTGGTGAATGCAGAAACGTGAGCTATCGCAAATCTGTGACAGTAATTTGCAACGTTTAAGCGCACAAATGTACAATATTTGTGAGCAACGAAGGACTGCTATGTTTAACGTTATACAAACAATATTTAAACTACCTTAATAAAAAAAAATATCTGAATATTATAGATAATTTAACCTTATTACACTTTTACTTCGGTTTATGGTTAAGTGATAGTGCGCAATATTGTTAACATTAATACCTTGAGGAAGATATTAAGCACGTTGTAATAAATTACAATTACTTTGTGATGTACAGTAAAGGATTTTCATTTTAAAGTAAACTTAATTTAAGTATATGTTACTTTAGTTAATATTTAAATTTTTTTAATAATACAATATAAATTAACAATAAAAATATTTAAAAATACACTTGATTGGAGAATATATTATATATTGTGAGACCCACTGAAGTGAAGCATAGCTGAAATAGACCACGAAACGACTTGGGTTCTTTTTTGTTCTTCGATTCTCGAATGTTGTTATTGCGTTAAAGCTAGAGTGGCTTCCATTCACATAACTACATCGCTTGTTAATGCAAGCAACTCATTTAGCTTGAGGTTGCCTGCCAATTCATCACCAACCCAATGGTGTTCCAAGACAGTCTTTCTCCGACTTGCTAGTGCTGGACATTAGCACAATATGTACACCGCTGTCTCCGTTTCTTCTAAACATAGCCTGCAAGTGTCTTCCTTAGCAAGAGTTATCTTTTTGAGGTGATACTTGAAGTTTCCATGTACCGTAATCAATGAGGTCAGTCAGCTTAGAGTGCTCCGATGATAGCTAAATACTTTTATCGCTTCCCTGCCCAACGGTTTCGGCATCATAAGTTTAGTCTGGCTACAAGTGCTTTGGTTAATATTTATTTTATTTTAAAGTTAATTTATTTTACTAGTAATACAAAATACTTTAGTAATAAAAATATTTAATAATGCACTCAATTGGAATACATATAACTTAAATAAATATTTAAATTTCACTAATAATACAAAATAATTTATCAATTAAAATATTTAATAAAACAACAAAGTTTCAATACAATCACTGGAAATATTAAGAAATATCTGGCTTCAGAATATTCAGTTTACAGTTGCAGAAGAATGTACGATACTTTTACCTAATAAAAATTCAATAAAAATATTATATTATAATTTTTTGCTTTAAATTTATTATATCATAAAAACTCTAATTCTGTTCCTCAAAGCCTCAAAGCACATTAAATTTTTATCTATACAAGCACTTGGACGGACGATCCAATTTAAAAATTGTTGAGCAGCTAAAGTGCGCCTCATTCCCCTATTAGCTAACAATTTGATGATAAGACAATCTGTCAGTAGCTGTCATTACAATTTTGTTCGTGAGCTCACATATCGGTGTTAATGGAATTGATAAACGAATCTAATAAAAATTATGTTTATCGTATACATACACATATTCGTATTAACGTGTAAACATTGAACATAATATACATCATGAAAATACTTAACATATGTATTACTAATTAAACACAATTAACAGCTAAATTTTGATATAAGATAAATTTTATGACACTTTGCTCTCGAATTAACAATCAAAAGAAATCATCGTGTATTTACCCAATTAATTTGATATTATTTCTTAATTTGTTTTTGTTTTGGTATTTATGTTTAAAGTTAAGACGATCATGTTCTTAAAGAAAATTGATGGTTAAAAATAGTTGAAATATAAAAATATTTAATACCATTTCAAAAGAATAGCAATAAATAACAAACTGCTTACGTCAAATATTGAGAATTAGTAAAAAAAGCGTATCGTATTGTAAAAGATACAGAATAGAAAAATATTGCACTTAAGCGTTTTAAGTTCATTTGAAGTAATGACTTTGAAAATATTTAAACACCTGAAGCAATTTTGTTTAAAATAACATCAATATTTGTTAATAATTTTGAAAGTTATGAAAATTAAAATGAACACTCTAAAGTGATCAAAGATTTTGTATTTGTTTGAAAGTATAAATATTTTAGTAATTTTTGGAACAAATATAAAATTGTGAAAATGACTAATATTTATAAAATTTCTATTAAACTAAATTTAAATAATATTATTTAAAACTATATTTAATTGAATGAAATGAGATTAATTATGTTTATAATATTTTACAGTAAAGCATGACAAATATAAAATATATTCATGCAATGGTAAAGAAGTAATGTGTAGTTATATCATATTTATAATATACATTGTCCTCCTAGCAATTTTCTTAAAAACTTCTGTCAATCTTGTATGAAATATTAAAATAAGTGGCAATGAATTCATGAACAATCTCACAATAACCAATTCAGACCTACAATTTTGAGAACTGGAACTCACAATTCACAATAATAGGATTAGATTGAATAACACCGAATTGAGAACGATATTCAAACGATATTCCCGGTAATCACCAGCCCAAAGAGTTAGTTCGTTCATTTCATTACAAGGAGACACATCTTTTAAGTAAAATTCAATTAACATTAGGTTACTTAAGAGGACATTACAATCTGCGTTGCCATCTCAATAACATTGATCTGTTTGAAGTGACAAAGCGTTGTTTTCTCCTAAAAATTCTCCTAAGCAATATTGGAATATTATGGTCTTGCTCCATATAGCAAAATACCTTTTCAGTTTAAAAGATCATAAATGCTACCAACAAACAATTATTATTATTATAAAGAAAAGTTATAAACTGCAATGTATTTGATTAATTGTGCAATCCTCAGAGAATGTCTCTAATCAAAGGCTCACACAATTTAATGTTATTAATACAATTTACAATTTCGTTTTGTTTTAGTTTCGAGATATCCAGATTAAGACCCTCAATGCTTTTAATAAAGGTATTTGATATTATTAGATACTAAGTACTGATATAATCTACCCAGTTATTTTTTCCAAACATATTATGGAAGTTGAAAACCTAATTGAAACTAATTTAAAAAATTAAATTTATATATATCATGTAGTAATATCTTATTCTACTAAATAACCAGATTAATATAATATAGTTACAGCCCATAAAAAAAAACTAAAAACACTTCACTGTAAAAAGAATTCGTTAAACCAGTGTTGGTTTATGGCATTTTAACTATTAGTTAAGGGAAGTAGAAGTGTATGTATATTATTTATAGCTATATTATATGTAAATAATAGTAAATAAGTACTTAGAGAATACAATTAATGTTGTTATTAATAAGTAGTTAGTTTATATTTAAATACGCATTAATTTTGTTTTTTTGTTTAATTTTGCTGTCTTTGTAGAAACATTGTTTACAAAACGATATATACTTTTTATAATGTCGTATGAGCATACTTTAGTTTAAAACTATCTAATCTAATAATAAAACGTCTATACTTATGAGAATATGAGAAATTGATTTTTCTTTATTTTAATAGTTTAGTTTTTTGTTAAATTTTTTTTTTGTATGAGACTTGATAACAGCACTTCATTTCAATTATTAACATTTCATAAACAATTGTTTGAACTTAATAACTAAATTCTGGACTCTGGCGATTTGATAGTTTTTTCAAACAATTACAAGCCTAATTTCTAAAACCATAATTTTCAATATTGCACACATTTAAGCTTTGCTTACAATTTCGTTCAAATAATATCTACTTTTAATTATCTGAATTAGTAAATATGTATAATAACTAATTAATTAGTTTTTTGATCAATTAATTAAATGATTTTGAATTTTGTAGGTACGAAGAATTGAATCAATATAGTTTTTAATTTTATTACTTAGTTTTGATGTAGTATCTAAGTAGAGCACGCAATAAAATTATTATCTTTATCAATATGCTGTATTATACAAAAAAACTTACATATAATAGAAGCATTATTTAATCATATACCATAGTTAATAAAAATTTTCAACATATTAAATATTTACACTATTGCATCACATTGAAATGTTTGGGCTAAACTTTTCGAAATAAAATAATGAACAAAATTTATTTACTTTTTGTTTTGTGTTGCCTAAACAGTTCACATTCATTTCGCAAACAATTTATTTACATAGAATAACAAACAAAATTTACTATTTCATTATTATGTAAAAAAAAAATCACAGCTAGATTTCAACCTTTCCGCTCCATGCTGAGTGCATTATTTATTTTAAAAAACATTTACTAAAAACAAAAACAATAAATAGAATAATCAAGATAAAAGAAAAATTATTTGCTTTATTTGCTTTATTTACAAATTATAAATAATATAAACCTAAACTAAATATATTATCTCTAATTAAATTGCAATTTGCAAAAAAAAATAAATTAATAAATTTCTTGAATTATATCATTCATGAATATATTTAAGCAAAATTTTTTACGTTGATTTATGCATTTTTAAAACTATTTAAGACAATATCGAAAACTATTAAATGTTTAATAAATAAATATTTCAGCGATATAAATCTAATTGAAATTCAATTGCACTTGCTTTCAAAATCGATTAAAGATACAAGTTTTAACACTGAAATTATGGATTTTCTTCATAGCCGTTTTTTGTGCTTGATTATGGCCTTTTTTCATATGGTAACACTTTTATATTAACATTTAATTAATGCGTGTCTTGAATTTGGGTCACTCATTGCCACTTGCTGCCGTTTGCTCTACGCTCTACTGGTGTCAGTGCTGACTTAGCAATGGTTTATGTGCTGGCTAATGTTGCCTGCCATTGCCGCTCGCTCTCTGTTTGCTATCGTTGTCGAGTGTAGCACAATTTTCATTTGAATTTTCATTTGTTGCTCTTTTTAGCATTTTATGCAGCTGCAAACCAAACAACTAAACAACCGAGTTTTTTATCTTGCTTATTTCAAAAAGCTTCAAATAAATTTCATTTTGCTGCAAAAAAACAAAAAAGAAAAAATATTAATTAAATAGATATTCAACTTCCTTTGGTGCTTTTGTTTTATTAAACCTATTTTTTGTTGTTGTTTGGTTTCGTCTAACGCATTTTTCGATTTGTTGCATGTGTGAAAAAAATTTGTGTGCATTTAGTAACAATTTGTTTGTCGGTTTCGATTTCTTGAGAAATGTTGTAGTTTTATGCTAAAAGCACAGCAGAGTTGTAATTTTGATGTCGTTTCGAATATATTTATAGCATAATTTATATCATATTTCTAGGAATTTTAAGCATTCCTAATGCATCATAAATAATTTAGGGAAATTCTATTTTTCAAACGAATTTTAAAGTTTTGAAAAATAATCTTACAAAAACTTTGACTGAAGTTTGAAAAATATTTGAATTAAAAAATTATTAGAGTCTTTTTTGAAAATATTACAGCATTTATTGTTTTAAAGTTGTGCCATGAGAGCATTGAAGAACAAAGGTTAAGAAAGAAAGGTTAAGGAACAATCTTTACAAGTACTACATATCATTTTAAATAAGATCATTTGCATATATATGCTATGATATTTTGAATACATATATGGAGCTGAATTTTATAATAAAACTTAAGATAATATAAGAACTCTCAAAAATGTAAAACAAATTCTTATTATAATTATCTTATTTAGTCATATAGGCACTTAATACCTTATACCCTTCATACGCATATTTCTGATAGATTCATTACGGCACTTAAAGGCAGTTTATATCAGTATACATAAAATCTAAAATTGAATATTACTTTTTATAATAATATATTATTATGTATAACGATTCACATGCCTTAAACATGTTTAACTGAAAAGAATTAGCTGTGCCAAAATTCTTCATCACCTCCAACCGATATTTAAAAATGAAAATCTCAATACTAGCTTTTAGCAAGGCCACAAACACTGTTATTCACCAGCTAGAAATTCCACAAAGCCAGGCTCTGAGAAGATTATTCAAGGTACCATGGTACATTAGGACATGACATCCTCAGGGAACTCAAGATTGATTCAATCAAAAAATACATAAAGGATAAAGTCCTGTAATTTATTTCGAAAACTGACAGGCTTACCAAATCTCAGACTGGTTACAAGCTCTTCGTGGGAGTATGCAGATCTGAGGTCAATTATTGCTTAGTCTGGTAAAGTGATAAATAATAATCCAGTCAAGGTGTAGAGAGGAGGGGTTATGAGGAAACCTCGCAGTTAATAGAGAGTAAAAGCGCTCAAATGCACTGACTCAATTAGCCTAAACGTAATAATATTATTAGGTATTATAATTTATTATTATGTATAATAATATATTGTTATGTATAATATTTATTTGTGTGCTTGAATTATTTTGTTAAAGCTTCAAGTTTTTAAATAATATAAAACTAAATATTCTAATCATTAAATATCAGTGAATAAAAAATGAGAACAAATTAGTATTGAATATGGGAATGTACTTGAACTGAAAACTAAATTCAAAAACTTTGTTTTCAATAAAGTCTCACAATATTTGCAAAAAAAAAATCCTTCAACAAAAACACAACACTGTGGCACTCTAATATAAGAGCAAAAGCACCTGCTTTGAGAACTGAAGTGGTTTTAACTGCATTTTCTATCAAAAGAAACCAGTTAAGGGTAATAAAAAAATTAAATTTTATAACCATACCAACGTAAAATAGTTTTTGTTTCTTTGATCCCATAAACGTATTTCTATTGTATTAGTCGTTTTCATTTCAGTTTAATTTTGTTTTATTTTATTATTCATTTATTTGAACTTTCTTTACATCTTTTTGTATGCATTTTGTAATGTTTTGTTTTTACGATCTTATTTTTTTTTGTTTTGATATTTTTGTTTTGTGGTTTTTATGTTTTACTAAGCTTGTTTGGTTTTTATTGTTGTAGGCGACATCTTGTGCTCATGTAAGTTTAAGTATAATTTTTGGGTCAAGTTGTTGTTGCTTTTGATTTTACTTTCCGGCATTTTGTTTGAAATTGTTGCGTTCTGCCCATATTTTCCGCCCACCAACCGATTGTTAATAACAATCGTTATGTGCGCAAAAAATATTTATATTTCTAAAACTGAACTTAACTTTTGAAGTTTTTTCTTTATTATATATTATTTTGTAATAATTTTTTTATTGCTTTAGTTTATACATTTAAAGCGAAAGCAAAATTTTTTTTTTCTTATTGCATTTTCTTTGTGGGTGGCAACATTTTTTGTAGTAAAGTTTAGCGATGACAAATACGTTTGATTTAGGTTAAATATATTTCATTTTACAATGTGGAAATATTATTTATAAAAAGTAAAAGATGAATATTCTTGACATTATTGCTATTATTAACAGTTGACGTATTGTACGTTTTGCTACTTAAATGAAGAGATGGAAATTGAATTTCACATAATATATGAAAAAAACTTTTTCATATGTTAATTAATAGAATGATTTAACAAAATAAAATTAATTTACTATAATTTCGTTATTAATACTTAGATTTTAGTTTTTTTAAAAATGAACATACAATTGTGATAATTATAATATATACATATATGGGAAACCGTTTTTTTTTCTTCTTCTTAAATGGTCATAACACCCCTTATCAAGTTTCAACTTGACACAGCACTTCTGGAGCATTGTTATCCATTTTAACGATATGATCAAGCTTACGAAAGTACTGGATATTAATTTGCTGAACCACATCAATGTCGTGATAAAGCTCGTACATTATTTAATAATTTAGTGGAAAATATAAAGCTATATTACATGAATAAGAATAATGAAACGATTATATTAATGCACCAGTCTCTGAAGTTATACGTATAAGCATTTTTTTAATGAGAATTGGTAAATGCATGCCAGATAAGAGGGATATTAATAGGATTTATATTGCCAAAGCTAAATTAATATATCAGATAGCATGCAATACTATATCATAGAGAACATCTATAGATTGTTCTAAAAATAGAGATGAAATAAAAATCTTTATTGTCAAAAGTGCTAATAGTTATAAAATTAAAAAAGGTATAACGTTAGTCCTTTTTCAGAGTATTTTCATAATTATTTTTGAAAAATTGTTGCATTCCAACTTTGTTTCAATAATACCTAATTGATCGCTAATTAAAATTACTAAATCAATGTGAAGCATTGCTTAAGAAACTTTTATTCTAAAAACATTGCGCTGTTCAATTAATTGTCATTGAAGTATAGAACTAAATATAACTAAATATATAGACTTCGATTTTGTTATTGTCTGTATATTCCAACAAATTATATAACAAATACCATAGTTTTGTGTGTTAAAATTTAAATTATTTAAATACAAAATCTATAAATTTTTTTAATGTAAATTCTTATTTACTTAATTATTTTTTTAATTTTTATTATCATTTTTCATTAACTTCATTAATTCTCATATCTAACAAATGGACAGCTAGAATTTCTTAAACCAGAGTGATAGATCTTTCTGTGCTCACCACACCCAAAGTATCTTTTACAGTAATTATTGCTATTGAAACGGTTTTTGAAGATAATGCACACAACTTGCTTCATATATTTCTACATATTCTATCTTACAATTTTATCTTTAATTTTTAATTAAAATTAATTATAGCAGCTATTTTTAAAACTAATTAAAAATCGAAACAAAATGGTATGGGTACTGGTATCCTATTAAGTTACATATAATTACTAACATAAGTTATGTTAATTTATTTTACTGATTCCGTTTATCGTTTTATTATCTAGAAGATTACAGTTCAGTTAATAAATTAATGAAGTATCTTTTTATGGTTATTGGTTATTGGTTTCAGTAATTGTGGTTGTCAACAGGCACAGCACATAGATTATTAATTGTATGCAATCATAATGAATTCGTTTATTTTGTCGTTTTTGTGTTTGCTGATATATCATTTATTACAAATTTTAAATAGGTTAAACAAAAATGGTATTAAGAAAGTTGTATACAGTTAAAGACATTATTAAATAATTTTAAATAAAAAATTTCAAACATGTATAATTTTTAGAGTAAAACAATTGTTTAAAAAAGTGTTCAAATGCATTTAATTAAATATTCTACAAGTCAATTCCCTCAGAAAACAATAAACATGCTTTCATGTTGTTTTAAGTTGGTGAATGCCGTAATTTTAATTAACATGTACTTAGTTTGCTAACCCTGACGTTTGCCTCTCATGGTTACTTTAGGAATGCTCATATGCCAGCTATTCAAGTAATATTACGTGGCAGTGTCAGTGCTAAAGCACGAGTAAGGAATTGCATTTTAAAAAAAAAAAAAAAATGTATGGCTTTAGGTTTATCTTAGACCTTGATAATTTTTAAATACCATGCACGCATATTTAACCGCTAAGCCACACCTTTTTGACATATTGTTCATATGAGTAACACTCTATTATGTGACTATATATAACTGATTATTTGTATATAAATCTTTACTATATACCTATAGATGCATAAAATCAAGTTACTTGTAAATTTTATAGTTTCATCTCTTTACTAAATAAAGGAATTTAACAAAGTCAAAGTTTGAGCAACTAAAAACAAAAGGTTAAGGAAAAGCATAAGATCATTAAGAATACATAAACGACACGCATTTTTATGTTTATGCATCATAAAATAATACTATTAATTAGAGGATCTATCAGTAAAAACACTATATAAGATTTTGTTATAGCAAACAATTGAAATACAGTTAAATATGTTTATATCTAAATTAATTGATGGCTACTTTAAAAATTTTGAATGGGAAAGCAACATTTTAAGTTAGTAATGTCATAGAACATTTTTTGAAAAACATTTTTCATTGAATTATTATATATATTTATATTATATTATATACAGCCTACTGTTTTATAATTAAAAATGTTTACACTAATGTTTTTTACAGTAATATTCAATTTTAATTATTTCATTTGAACATAAATATTTACTACAGTGTTGTGCATAACAAAAGCAACTATAATTTGCCCATCAAATAAATAAGTTTTTTGTCTACTTTTTACTTTTTATTCAAAAATCTAAATATACAGTTTTATTTGTTATTGTATTAGCTATTATAAAAAAACAACAAAATCTACAATTCTTCATAACGGGTTAAATAATTCACAAAAATAATGAGATATTGCGAAATGCGACTGTGCAGAACAATAGCAACTTTATTTATTTTATTAAATTTTTGTATTATTTTTCTAAATTTTGTATAAAGCCCTTTGCTTTTTATTACTTGTGCACTTCTACGGGTCATAGGTGATATTAAATTGTTAATAAAACTATTTGGAATTTTATATCTTTCATCTTTAATGACCTCAAACATTTTGAAACTTTTCGACCCCCAAAGGGACGTTTGAGAATACTAAAATGTTCTCAATTGAATTAAAATCAGGTGTTTGGGCTGGCTAATCTAAAATTGGAATTCCATTTTTCAAAATCCATTCTCTTATCAGCTTTAGGGTGTGTTTTGGGTCGTTATCGTACTGATATACCCGTCGGAGTGACATTTCTCATCCGCCATGGGGTACCATATGGCTTTCTAAAATTTTTTTGTACACATGTTGGGCTATTATTTGATGAATTTCATGAAAAGGTCCAAGTCTAAATCTTGAGAAGCACGCACAAATCATTACTGACCCATCCCCATGCTTCACCGTCGCATGGCAGTTTCGCGGATACAAACGTTTTTCTTTTCCGCGACGTACTGTGCACATCCTATCAGAATTAAAGATATTTAATTTCGATTTATTGCTGAGAAAAGATGTTTTCCATTTAACAAGTGTTCAATTTAAGTGATATCGTTCAAAATTAATATTAATATTAATTCATATTACTATTAATTAGCGTAAAACAAAAAATCTAGTTCTTTTGCAAATGCTATTTAATTAACCTTGGTTTTTTGACTGGTCTGTAACTTTTGAAACCTGCTTCAAGAGTACGCCTACGTACAATATTTGAGTCCACATATAGTTTAAGCTCATATATGATCTTTTTCGACAAAATGAATCCTTTTTTTTTTGTAATTCATATGATGTTTCGATCAATTCTTTGAGTAGTCTTACAAGGGGCTTTACCCAAATAAACCGTTTTAACGGAATTTTGTCAAATTATATTTTTTTATAAGCTGCGAAACAATAAACTAATTAATTTTAAATATTTTGGCTATTTCATTTGAGCACTGCCATTTAAATATTTTTCAATTCTTGCTTTTTTAAACTTCAAAGTATACGTGTCACGAGCCATGATAAAAACGTACTTCCATTACCTGATTTAATATTGAACTATTCTGTGTTTCTGTTCTAATTTGCTTAAAAACATAAATCACAGCATAAAAATGCAAAAAATCAAAAAAATATCTTGCTAGAATGCACTTTGGTCATAGATCTATCATTGATCTAGTCTGAGTTGCTATTGTTTTGCACAGCCGCATTTCACAATATTTTATTATTTGTGTGAATTAATTAACCCGTTATGAAGAATTGTAGATTTTGTTGTTTTTTTATAATAGCTAATACAATATCAAATAAAACTGTATATTTAGATTTTTGAATGAAAAGTAAAAAGTAGACAAAAAACTTATTTATTTGATGGGCAAATTTTGGTTACTTTTGTTATGCACAACACTGTATATCTTATGTTGAGCCTTTTCTGAGTTAGTGCATCTGAGCACATTTACTCTATGATGGCTGGGGTTTCTGTAGAGTCCCACCTATCTCACTGACTAATTTGAGTATTCCTGATAATCTTCGTGATTATTCAATAATTCATCTATGTCCGACTTAACAAATTTAGTAAAAAATACCAAGTAGTTTTTGTATATATCGTAATTCTTCTAATAATTATAAATTGATCGCACATCGCAACCATAAGTAATACAATGTGCTCTAACTGTCACCCACATTTTTAATGACTTCCCACTTTCTTACAATAACTATGGTCGTCTTTATACTAGCCCTTCTGATACGATATTCTACTTAAATATGAGTATATAAGATCTTTGAATATTTTGAAGTTTCCTATTGTTATACTATGTGTTCAAGTTTATAAATTTTCATTCCCTAAAAAAATTTAGTAGTTTAATTAAATAATTGTTTATATTAAAAATCTCAATTAAATTATTTGAATGGTATTGGTATGAATTATTGTTATTAATGTTCAAACAAAATTGATCTCAAAAGATATTATTAAATGTAAGCCATGAATAACTTTTATATATTTACTTAAAAATTGCGAAAATTATATATATAAATAAGCCCTAAAAATAATTCAAATTAAAAGTCTTTACCAATATTTGAATATTTAATTTATTATCATAAATTATTCACGTTTGGATAATTTAACGTAATACGAAATTAATCTAAATTAAGGTGCGCTGCTTTACTTGAATATATTCGGTTATCATATATACTAGTACCATGGATATGAGTATCTGTACTTTTGTGTGCATTTACATTTATCTTCATTATACATTTTGTATCTACTATGCATTTGAATTGTCAAAAGACATTATCATTCATCAATCAAACTATCAAAATCCAGCTTAAGTGTGCCACAAAACATTAATACTACAAAAAAAAAATTATTGCAATATAAAATATTAGAAAAAGATTAACAATAAAGTCTAGAGCGAATACATTTGCCACAAACCACAACAAAATTATTAATTGTTGGCTGCATTCATGGCTCAAACAATGTTTGCGTAACTCAAACAATAATGCAAGCACAATGGCTGCAACAAAGCGAACGACACTTACAGTAGCTAACAGTACTCGAAGTGCAACTTGTGTCTGATCTTCAGACTCATATAGCATATCAAATCGAACATATAAGCACACTTGGTGCAATATTTACTCAATTTTTATGCTAACTGCAAAAATGTTTATTGTTATTGTAAAAATTGGAAAAATTGAAAAAAAATAAATAAAGATTTTGCCGACTTAAAAACTTTTAACTGCATTCGTGTCGATTCAAATTTGATACGCACAATAATAAAAAATTTAGAAACGTATCACGTACGCTTATTGCTTGCTTCGAACCAAACTATAAAAACTTCAGTAGTTACTATACAAATCATTAAACGCCAACTGTTCTGAATCACTCAAAGTAAATTAAAATATCTTTTATGTTGGGCTTACCATTGGAGGAGTGTACGACTTAATTGGCAAATGCACATAAATAACCTTTTTCTAACTACGTTGTCACTATGGTTTGACAATAGTCATTTGAAGTTCGTTGGTAATTAATGTACACATAATATATCGTTTTGAAATAATTTTTCTCTAATAAATGATTGTTCTACCGAATCCCTAAAGAATGATGGTAATGATCAGTTGATATGCTTCAAAGGTAATAATAATTAATAATAAAACTGCCAGTAAGTGACAGTTGACCTATAACTTATCAATTTGAGAAATAGCAATCAATTCGAGAACATTATTTTACTAATACTAATAAACATTATATGATAATGAATACTTTTGTGGTAAAGTGATAGCTTTTTAAAACTAATATCAAAGTTTAAAGATAATTATTTTGGATAGACTGTCGAGACCAAGAAATGTGAAACAATATGTCAATTCAAGCAATTTTATAACAATTCAAGTTATAAGAATAATTTGAAGACTTGAGTTACATTTATGTTTTAGGCTCCATGGTATATAAGGAATGAAAGTATCCACTGAGATCTACAAATTCCCTAAGTTAAAGCTGAATTTGACAATATAAGAAAAAAATACAAATACCGAAACTGATAAAGTTGAACTGCTTTCTTAATAAACCATCTAACATTCACTTTAATAAAATTTAACCCATTGATCTAAGTGAGGTTCGTGATATAAGGTTTACTTATTTTTAATTTTTTTTTTATAAAATGTGTAGTTAATTTAAAAAATGTAATATTATGTAATTAGTGATAAGATTCTACAACTTATTGTTAGCCTCATTGTAGGAGAAGATGCAATAAATAAAAGAATGTTTAAAAAAATTTTGTAGCTAGCTTTTTTACTTTAATCAAATTAATATAAATATACCTAACTAATTTTATCACGTAAAAATTATTTTGTTTAAATTTTATTTAATTTTGTGCTTTGGCTTTACAATAAATGCTTTGTCATATATATTTACTCTATCGCAATAGAACTTGCTGTACAACTTGCTTTCACCATAACCTCACTATATTGCTTAGGTATTTCTGTTCTTTAAGTTTAGCTTTTGTTCAATGTAGTGTTCTAGCACTCCATTAGCTCTATTTGTTGTTACTCTAAATTTTTCAATTTGTAATCGTTTGTTTTTATTATCTTTTTTATTTCTCAATAGTGTCAAAAATAATATTTTTCTTGATTAATATTTAAATTGAATAATAAATTTATTATTTAGATTTAAATTCAAATTTTTCAAATGATTATAATACTGTTTCATAAGTTATTTAATTGTAAACAATTTTTATTGAAAACATATGATAAAAAACGTTTTTTATAGTAATGCCATTTTAGCTACCTAACAGGTCCACAGATAACCTATAATTAATCTGTCTTCAATAAGATTCGATATTCATAAATATTTTATACATATTTTGGAAACAGATTTCATATAACTTAGAAATTGTTTTTTAAAGATATTATTTAATACTATATTTTGAAATTTTAAGATAAACACAATTTTTTACATATTATATACACATTTTTTATATCATTATATAAATATAAAATTTTCTAATATATTAATAAAAATATGTTTACTAATTAATAATAATGCATTTAAAATTTTTTTTCATTCATTTAAGTTAATCATATTCAGAGAGTCATTTGGCCGAACTCTTTCGTGAGTATTAAAACAATTAAACATTTATTATGATTAATAATAAAATGAAATATGATTATAATTATGAAATATATTAAACTCACCTAAATAATTACTTATCTAAAGAATTAAAGATCCATGCGCGAAAATGTACAGCACAGAATAAATGTGAGACAGTAGCTGAGGCGGTGTTTAATTTATTTTGTGTTGTATTGCATGTATCGCGTTTGTTGTCTCCGATCAAAGCCATTTACCCATTGCGTGGATAGATTGAATGAACTCACGTATTTTGTAATTGATTAATACGCGTGCGCAAACTAATTATTTTTCGTGGTCTAACACTACATATATTGAGATATAGCTATTAAGATTAGCTTGTTATGCATATGTAATACAATAGAATATAGAATTAATAATCAGTCAATAACTTCATATAAATTGTTTGTTTGGTCAAGGTATAAAAAATCCCCAGGGAAATACAGAAAATATTTATGTAAGTAAAATATTTTTTAAATAGACGATAGAATAAAGAGGATGACGTAGATATATTTTTAGTAATATTAATTTATGTTAGATCGTGATCCTGATGATGACTCTCAAGGAGAGTCAAAATATAGTGTATTTTAAAAAATATTTTACGTTGAATAATTTAACAAAAAAGGGACCTATAGCCAGATTAAAAATATATAAAGACCATTATAAAAAAAAAACAGGTAGATAAATAAATCCAAAAAATTTTTATATATTTTAAATTATTTATAAAGAGGTTTCTTCGAACAGTAGTGAAATACAACAACAAAAATTTATTTTTTATATTATTTTAATTAATTGAATTTTTGGCTGACCAGTATTCTTTTGTACTGTTTCGAGTATTGCCAAATACCCATCATCAGTGGTCTTGGAAATAATTCTTGTATTTAATTATTAAATTAAATTATTTATTAAATTATTAAATCAAATTATTATTAAATTATTTTAATTATTTGTTTCTAAAGTTAAGTTTGCGATAATATTAATATTTTAATATTAATAATATTAAAATTTTTAATAAAAACATCATGCAAAATAAAATTAAATGAATGCAGTTAATACGATACTAAAGTTGAATCTACTTAAACGATTCTTATGGCTTTCTATTATATAAGCCCCAATAAAGTTTGGATAAAGTCTTAACCTTGTAAACAAACTTTTCTCAGTTTAACTAGCGGGTGATTAAGTTTTGAGGTCTTTATAAGCGACTTAGATTTTGATTGCGCTAATAAATTATAACAATCCTTATATCTCTTTTTCTTCCTCAATGAATGGTTGTGGGTCTAAAAGCAATAGCACTGTTCTTTTCCCCTTGCATTATTTATTAAAATTTTTTTAATAAAATATTTTAAATATGTTTGAGTTAAAATTTTTAACATCTAAAAATTTGCATGACTAAAAAATCTATTTAATATATTGATCCAACTTTTAGTCTATATATTACAATCATAAGTGCACTTAATAATTTTCTTTAAATAAGTATAAAATTGTATTGTACTCATATCTATATACATAATAAATATTTTTTCAAAGTAAATTGAACTTTTTTATATAAATATTTGAATAAGTGTGTTTATAAAATGAGGTAAATTAAAAAACAATTATAATGCCTTAACAATATACAAATATGTAAGAAAGAAATTCCATACTCTTTTTTCTACAGAAAATAGTAAAATGCATAAATATTTATAATTAGAATAAACATTCTTTAAAATATATTCCATGAAATTTATTTGTTATTTTATTTAAGCTGTAGTATTTTTTTATGAGAAGATAACAAAGACAAAGATCGGAATTCTCACAAAAGAATTTTATTATCCGTTGAGATATTTTCTTACAATATAAAACACCAACATATAACCATAATTAAACAACATTAACATTTATAACAAACGTAATATCTTTAAATAAACTTACAATCTTAACTTTAAATTATACTTTAGCATTTAAATAAATACATAAACAAATCGTTCGAGTTAAAAGCTTAAGCTTTTAAGAATAAAAATTGGAGCGTTTTGATAAGATAATGCAGAGGTAGACTTTGTTGCAATCAGTGTGTTGAACTATAATAATAAATTATTTTGTTTTACCTCTAAAATAGTAGTTATAACATATATTCATATTTTTTTATATTGCGATTTTGTAATTCCGATGAATAAAGAATTTACACAAACTTGAGTATATATTAAATTCAAAAATAATTCTTAAAATATTGTTACGAATTTGTCTTTTGCAATTCAATCTTGATATTCTCTTTAGTCTCACTGGATTGTCAATAACTGATTAAATACCAAAAAGAATCACGTTAGTATGATTGTTGATAACTGAACAATCTTTATTTGCTCTCACACTTATTTGTCTCTCACACTGACGTACAAAATAACTCAAACACAAACTCGAAGTCGCGAATCTCCAAACTTAAACTACCCAACTAACAAAACTAAACTACTTTTTCTGAAAGAATTATCTGACGTTAGGTTTTTTTTATTCTTGTCCATTTTGCCATATTGTTGCGATTTGATATTTCTCATTAATGAAATTACCAATCAAAATGTTTGTTTTTTATTCGATTATTCACTTTCGATGAGTTTAGAATTT
>NC_051846.1:194267102-194276616 GCF_002237135.1 Teleopsis dalmanni
ACACCAATTTGACAATGCATTTTGATGGGGGTAAACTATTTTAAACAATTTTTACTGGAACGCTATAAATCAATATGGTTTATTTCTCGAGAAATGGAGAATTAAAATCGTAAACTGTTCATACTGATTATACCAACATAATAACATAACATGAATATATCACAAACGACAAATAACAACAGTAAATGTCCAAGTCGGGTTATATTCTGAGTCTTTATAAATCATATAGCTGTTTTTGTTGGACCGAAAAAACTTTAAATGGGAATATAAGCATTAATTAGCAACTCTTATTTTAGCAATAATTGTGTTAATTAGATCATCGTTATTAGCGAAAGCTACAAGTGTTATAGGATGGAGCAAAGAATAACAAATATTACAGAATACACTAGAGCATAACAGGAATCTGGACTCAGTAAAGAAGAGGGTCTGAGACTATATTACAACGATTGCATTTAAAACCGACCCAACATGATTAAGGATTAACTAAGATCAGATGAGCATAATAACTTCTGGTCCAATAGTCCATAAGAAATAAACTTAGACAAGTAAATACCATTTTCTATCACCTCAGACCATCTTGTTGAAATATTAACGCGGGTTAATATGTCGTATAAGGTAACAAATAAAAATCATTCACATTTGCAAACAAATAATAATATCTCCCTGAATGACCTTATGAACGTCCAAAGATATATCATTCAGAAACTTTCATATCTATATCACTATTTGTATTTATAAAGAAGGTACAGTAAATCGATTGCTTTGAAAAAATACCTTAGTCAAGAAATGTACTGCAGATATACCACTTAAACTTTTAATTAATGAAACTCATAGTGAGGTTTAAACTGTTATTGAGATTTTTATCTCAACCATCAATAATATCTTACGAAACTGTAGTGCGTGGCAACATGGGCATTGACAATTAATGCTCTGCCTGCCTTGTGCTCTAAAACTTAATTGCTGGGATTTTTTTAATATACCTGACTACAGTGAAAATGAGTACTGGTTTCTTATTTGATTAATTGCAGGAAAATGCAAATTTTTAATGGCTGCGGAAATGTGCAAATATTATTGCACATAAGTGACAAAAATTGCGAGAGATTAAATTAAAAGAAGAAATTGTGAATCGTTTAAATTAATAAATTTTAATAAACAGTAATTGTAATACAAACACTAAACTATACAAAATAGAGTTTATACTAAAGAAACTACTATATATAAAAATGATAAGTTTCTATAATTGCAACTAAATAAATGCAAAACTAGTCAAAATACATATATAGTACATATATTTAAAAGATACTTTTAGGAATTAGTAGATAATAACTAGACATATATAAGTTTTTATTATATAAAAACAAACTTTTAAATTAAAATCAAATTACATTTACTGTTAAAATATAGTTAACAATTAAAAATTTAATTATCTATATAAAAATTAAAGTTCTAAGCACTAATAGATACATACTATTATGTCCTTGTATGAAAATCCTAATTTATTAATATAGCGATTGATCCAATTACCTGTACAATATTTTATAAAAACTTATATTGGTGAAGTAATACTAAACAGTAATACTGAAATATTATTATTACTATTATTAGTAATTTCGATTTATATTGCTTTTTTATTGTTTTTGCGACAGACTCTCTCAAGAAAATATACCACATTAGAAAACTATCACAAAAGCAATCCATCACGACTATATTAATTGGAATGTCACGCATTTGTTTTGTGATATACAAATTAAATATTGGTACATTTAATAAATAATACGTTAAATTTAACAAAAAATTAGTTTTTATGTCAAAAGAATAGTTTTCAAAATTGCGCGTATGCGCTGATTATATAGTATCTATCGACAAATCTCGCAGTTTTTTTTAAACTACGACTAGTTAAAAATTTTTTTGGTAGTTATGTCAAAAAAATTGTATTAAAAATCGCTTGTATTCGCGAGTTATATAGTTTCTATCTACTAATCGAGTAGTTATTTGCAGTAGAACTAACAAATTGCGACTAATTGGAGATATTAACTTAACTCATTTATTTCGGCTAAACTAGTTTAATTAATATAAATTTTTTTATTATAACAGTATTTAATAAAACTCTCAAAATTTAAAAATTTTAGTCCAAAACCGAGTAAGAAATAGAAAACTTTTTTTATTAACAATGAAATTCATATAGATTAATAACAATAAATTCAAAAACAAATTTTAAACGATTTCAAATTAAAAGTAACCGGTACTTAAATTTAAAGAATATTGTCAACCATAAAAATCTTTTACTCATAAATAATTGAAAGGCAACCATTGGAAAAATGAGTACGCAGCCAAAGGCCGCCTTTAAAAAAATTTATTGTCTGCACTAAAAAGTAAAGTGAAGATTATTACAATTTTTTTTTATAAATAAAATTGTTTGTAATAAAAAATAAAAATGCATGAAATGAGTGAAACACATTTCATGCCTTGAGTATTCGCTTGCAACGAGGAAATGAATTTGATCTAAATGAAGCTGTGTTGATGAAAAAAATCTTGGCGCATTGAAATTGGAGCAAATATCAAAATGTATATAAAATTAAAAAAAAAAAGAAAAACTTTTTTTTGAAAATTTTATGTGAGTACTTATTTCTGAAAATTTTATACGATTCAAAGTTAGTACTTAAACATTTTTTCCAAGAACTTTAACAGTTGCGTATTATGATTCAAAAATATGCATATATATATACTCTACGTAATTAACTTAAAGTATTGACATAAACGTAATTATATTTATATATTTTTAGTTTCATAGGAACATAAATATAGAATTTCCAAATTTTAGAGTTTCCTTTATTAGAAATAATAATGTAGGTATTCAATTTAATTGTCGAACTGAGATGCAGAAATGTATAAGTTTAGTAGTCACATGGGATGAAAATAATACAATACGCGTAGGTACATCGTAAATGGCACAATATTCAAAATTAAACTTTTAATGTGAAATTTTACTATTTCAGCTTTAAGACAGAAGTATTTTTAATAATGTTTATTACCAGTCACATAAAATTTAAATAATTTTTTTAAGATTATTACCTTTCACATACATATATATAAAATACAAAATAAATAACTCCAAGTTAATATAAACGATTATATTATTATTATTCATTGCAATTGTACTTACATATATTACATATTTAGAATTGATATTGATATACATCACTCACCTAAAAGGAAAAATTAAATTTATTATTATTATCAATATATATCACAAAGAAAATCAAAAATTCAAAATCATTTTCTAACTAAAGGAGAACACCTACACATATATGTACGTACTTAATCCGATTGATTGATATTATTAATTCTTCTTAATCATTTGATAATAAAAATTTTCCAAACCCATTTTTCAAATTTTTCGCATATAATCCTGTTAATCTTATGCGTTGGCGTACACCACCATTACAATTGATAAATCATATTGTTTAATTAAAATGAAAATATTATGCAGAACTCAGAAAATGCATTTATAAAAAAAACAAAATTATTCTACTTGCGCACACACCTTTAACTGCCACACAAAGAGCACAGTGATTAATTACCACAAAAGCAGTCGAAGTCCGCTCAGCAATAATAACAACAACAGAATTGATATTACAAATGCAATAACAAAAATAAGATGAATTAAAAAATGACAGCTACGTTTAAATGTCAATCAGACTAGTTGACGCTTGTGTTCACTAAACATATTCATTATATTTCACGCTTGTGTACGTGCTTATAAATGAACTTGAATGCGTATATGTATGCGGTTACAAGCTGCTTCATACCCTAAGCTGTCAACATGACATTTAATTGTTGTGTTAAGTCCGACTTAATAAAGCAGTTTTTTTTGTGTTTTGGTTTTGGTTTTGTTTTCCCTTCTGGTTTGGTGGTTCTTACTATTATTATACCACCTCTAAATGTAAGTAAACTATGCACATATTTAGTTTGAATTTGTTTTTGACAAATAAATTCATCAACACTTCCGTTGACAACTCAAGCAGTTGTCAAACAAACACAAAACAAAAGACTTCGTATACATGCTTCTTCGTACTCTTACTTGCATAGATTATAATGCATATATTTAAATATTTTCTAAACAAATAAAAGTCAGACCAAGTTTAACATTCAACACTTACGGCTGTACACGCACGATGCAATGCAAATATGTAGTCAATTCCTAACTGAATTTGTAGTGGTCCATAAAAAGTAGAAGACAACAACTTTTAGCTATTTTTCATACTTTGTTCGCTACGAAACCTCTGCAAAATGCAAAAAAAAAATTGGCAATAAAGTTAACAGCTGTGACTTTGTCAGAGCCACGCTTACAAAATATGTCTTCGGGCATGTTTGACAGAAGTTAACTGTCAGTCGCTGACACTGTTATAAATTATGTTTTCCAGCAAATGTAATGTAAATGTTATAAATACTGTTGAAACAGCAAACCAAATATCAATCTGATTTTTTAAGAAGTTAAGTAAATCCTTGAGGTTTCTTTCATAAATTGTTAATGCACATAACTCAAGATCTTAAATGGTATGACATATGCAAGTAGCATAGCACCTTTAAAGATTTCTCTATATTAAAAATTTTAGTGCATTTTTTAAACGCCCACAAATTTAATGAATTTTATAATTTGCATTGAGAACCTCAAAACAGTTATGTTTATATTTGAAATACAGATGTTATAGCAAGTACAAAAATATTTCTTCCGCATTTTTTTTATATTTAAATGGCTTAGAAGATAAAAGACTTAATTAAAAACGTACTAAAAATAGCGATATAAAAAAATTTACTGCATATTCAATAAATATTATCTTTCCGATTCATTTTGTACTAGTTAATATATTTATGCAATACTAATTTGGACGAAAACCAGACTCCCGCTAGAGGTGACCAATTGTTTTTAAGAGAAAATAATATTAGTATCCCGAAAATGACTATAAACTATAGTCGAAATATTAGTAAAAATAAAATATAATTTTTAATAATAATTTAAAAAGTTGTATATCATTTAAATATTTGATAAATTAACCCGATTAAAAGTAAAAATAATAAAGGAAATGTTGACGAAATAGAAGTGTGTGCTCGAATTAACATCTCCAAAGTGTTAAAAAGTGGTTATATCTATATCTGAGTTATAATCATGCGTTATCTCCTGGCAACTGTATCCATAACTTGGACTGCGTGTGGACTTGGTCCTGTTGGTCATGTTAGGGGCGATAGCAATTCAAATCAATCGCATAATTCTGTGCAGTATATTCTTATGCTGGAATGATTTCGTCTACAACCAAATTTTTGATCTTATAATATTTACAACAAAACCCAATAATATTACTTTCGATGCGACACTACGAGTCGGACTTAACATAGCTGTTTTGTTTTTATCATTATAAAGAACCATTCATGTTTGAGTTACCCAATAGAAAATTTTGATGTGTGGTACCATGTTATTGTGTGGTACTGGGAACTCCTTAATGTCTATTATTGTGCTCAGCATTCTAATAATTACGTACTTTGTAGTCAGTTTTACTTTAGTTGTAGTACTTCACTCCACTGGGATCTCAAAGCCTATTATGACATAACAAAATTCTTTAAAATTATAACGAAGTAGAGCACTTAAAATTAATATGTTATACGAGTAATATGTAAAAATAAAACATAGAATTACGAAGCAACCAATCTATTAATTAGTAAATAATTTTGTGGTAGACAGATAAACTTATTAGTTTATTTAGTTCTTGAAAAACTAGCAAATTGTGCTATAAATTATTGATTTGCTAAATATGAAGAGAATGCATTCCTGAAGAAAAGCAATTATCGTCTCATAACTGATATATAACATTCTTACGCTTTGATACATCAACAAACTGTAGATAATCTCTTGAAAACCTTAATATATGTACTATTAAATCCTATTAGTAAGTAGTAGAAATGCTTAGAATAGCAAACAAAACTATAAACTTACACATAAAAATAATATTATACAATCAGCAAGAACAGGTAGGTCGTAAATAATTCTTTTTAAAATATTAAGGAAATTGAAACGAGTCAAGTAAATGGGCCTTTTAGCACTTTTAATTTTAAAGTAGACGCAATAAAAACTTCATGTAATTCGCTTTTTTACATTTAAAAGTAATTCAATATTATTTCTTTTTTCTTCTTCTTCTTCTTTTAAGTGTTCACTAAGCATCAACAACAATAATAAACCAAGCCCATGTTGATGTCATATAAGCTTAACATATAACAGTTCAACAAGTTGCCAATACACCTCAAAAACTCGAATCGACTTTCGTTACTGTTTAGTTTATTTTTATTTTATTTTGCTTTCTGCACTTCTTTACACTTTTTGCATTATAAAATTTGCATATGGAATTGCGAACAGAAAATCACGGTTCATTATTTTCATCACATTCCATGTCCAACACACTAAGTACATCGCATTTGTACGGAACTAATTTTGCGTAATAAAAAACGTGACAGAAATCCTGAACATATAAGATTCGTAAAAGAACTTCAACACTTTGTAGAAAAAACAGAAAAGAAAAAGATTAACATAAAAATGTAACTCAAAACCTCTTCTGTTTTTAATGAGTTCTTTTTTAACAGTTATGCTTAATTAACATAAATTGCTGGGCAATTGCAAGACAAGCATTTACTGCATACAAAATTTCGAATAAACCGTGTCGATAAGGCTCAATCAATATCGGAGTTCGGAGAGTATAAATTTTGCTTTTATGCTGATTTATTTGAATTTTTTAAATTTTCTTTTTTAAATATTAATAAAAAGATATTTTAAAATTAAAGTTCTTAAAAATACTTTTAATTATTCATAAAAAAATAAAAATAATGCCTAATGAACCAAGTACAAACATACAAAAACGGAATATTCAAAAATATTTTAAATTGAAGAAGGACATGCAGTCAATAGGAGGGATTACCTTACCCAAGGAGGAGCCTAAAGTCAATTAATTAGACCGACACTATTTTTCAGTTTTGCCAGAGGTACATTGTAGAAAAATTCATTTTATCGGAGAAGTTGCACTTTAAAAACCACACGATAAAGTGTAAAAATTCATCAAACCATTCAAGGTAGTCTCACACAAACTTCTTACAGTAGTAAGAAAGTATAAAAAAATGACGCAGTATTTCTAAAAGGGTACTGAAATTTGGGGCAACAAGTCAAAAAAGTTAACCTCTAACAGAACAATATCTGATGCTTATCCATACAATGTAGATCACAACATCTGAACCCATTCGCTGTAAATGCCCTCAACTGAGCAGCATCAGACTTTTCCTTCTTATGGATAGATATGCTCTTACGTTGCTTTACGCATTTTATGAAGCAAAACAAGACCTTCTAAAATAGTAACATATGTACAAAGCTTGGATCGTAATGCATTATTTTTATTATTATTCTCACATAATAATAATAATAATAGAAATAAAAAACACTTACATATTGAATAGTCTGCCCGAGTTCTGTACAGACCCTGTGTTCCAAAAGGAAGGCAGGGTTAGGATGGTCTAACTTGTAAAATCTCGTAATAGTAATTAGTAATAACTCCCCCTTCTTAAGCGTCTTATGTTTTGTTAAAGGTTTGAAATAATTTCAAACACTTTGAGTTTTATATGGCAATTCCGTAATCACCGAACGTAACATATCATAATTAATAAATCTTCACATAATTTCTTTAAGGTTAAACTATTAACAGCTTTTACTTAAATAAATGTTAAACATTTTCATTTATGTTAATTTTACTTTAAGTTTTTAGACCATGACCACCGTCAAAACGTATAACTTAAGTTCACTGCATTTTTACAATATAAAGACAACCTAAATCAAATTATTTTACGCATATACTTCATATATATAGATATATGTAAGTATAATTATAGATACAGATGTCGAAAAATGAACTGAAAATGCATAGAAGTCAGAGTGTTGGCAACTGAAATTGACACGCTCTAGTTCATTATTAAAGTACTTCATTTGTACAATGTATAAATATACATATGTATGTATGTAAGTTGCGAACGATTAGTTCAAGTACAAAACGTTAGAGATAATCATCAAAAAAGCGTATAATTTTTTATTTTTTTTTTTGTATAAATTTAGAACAAAATAATTGCATTGTCATAGATACGCTGACCAATTTCAAGTTAAATGCAGTTTTTGTAACTTTATTTAATAACTTAAAATAAATAATTGCATATTATGTATATAGCTATTGAATATGTATTACTGTTTATAAAATCAGGTCTGCTATGAAACTCTAAGACGATTTAGAAACTTTCAGAACCTATAAGTTAGGTCTCTACATTAATAGTATTGTTGTTAAGTTAAGTACTGTTAGTGTTAAGTTTTGTCCCAAACACAAATTTATCGCCCATATTAAATAAATTTTTTACAATATAATATTTAAATATATCTAACCCGGCATAATCAAGTAACACATCGTGATAGATGGTTTCTTTAGTCTCCGGGAAGTAGTAATGCTCTATATTTGTTCTTTCTTCTTATTTTAGTTTTTACGGATACTAGTTAAGTGCTTGCTGAGAAACTTCATATGATGGCTTACTAAGAATATTTCCAATCCATCCACTGTTGAATTGTAAACTGTGATTTAATGAAGTTGCTAACTTTTTTGGGAACTCTCTAAAATCATACTCTTCATAAAAATACTCTTCAAACTCATAAGTATGTCCTTACTCCTACCGCCAAGTATTCACACTTTTTATTGCTTTCGCAGAAAAACCTTACCTGAACTATTCTCAATCGATGCGTTCGTCATTTCTAAACGTTTTTCTGGAAATTGCAGTTTATATTCTTTTTCTTCTTTTTATTTGGCTCTAGTGTACAGATTTAAAAATCTTGGCCTCCCGCAGTTTATATTCTAACTAAGGCAAATAAAAACCATCTCTTCTCATTTTGTCTTTGCCAATAATGTTATTAACATCGTCTACTAATGTGGTACAGAGCGATACGTTGTTTATTAGTTCCACCCATGAATTTAGTTAAATTTTATTTTTTAGTATAAATTTTTTCACTTTAATAAATTTAATATCATTGCATTTATACATTTCTGTTTAAACTTAAAATCTCTATGAAGCACACATTGTGTTCTGAATTACAAAACACTTAACAGCTAATTTATTTAATTTAAATCCAAATGCAAATTATCTAGATCGTACAAATTAATTTTGTACGCACGCATTACTCGGTCTTATGGTCTCAGATATTAGACATTCCTATGCAGCCACAACGGTCGTTAGAACTTCGTCAGTAATTGACCCTAATCCACATCTCCCATGTTGGTCCTTTGTCATGTTGAAATTCGTTGCGGTTTTCAGTCTATAAAATTTAGCCTGAATTTTCATTTACTGGGGAGGGAAAACTTCTTGGCACTTTAGCAGCTGTTGCCGATTTTTTCATGTGCCGATCCACATTTTATGTATCGATGCCGCCAATGTTTATGTTGATTTTGTAATT